>NW_012144966.1:5443180-5513058 GCF_000956105.1 Propithecus coquereli | reverse complement strand
TTAGTTGTCCAATTAATTTCTTTCTAATTTTAGTAGAGACAAGGTCTCGCTCTTGCTCAGGCTGGTTTCGAACTCCTGAGCTCAAACAATCCGCCGGCCTCGGCCTCCCAGAGTGCTAGGATTACAGGCATGAGCCACCATGCCCGGCCTCATTCTTTCTTTTACACGTCTTTTCAGTATCATACTACTGCTATCTGCTCCCTCAAACAACCTGTTGCATTGATCTCAACGAGGACTTTTTTGGAGAGAATATTTATCTTGAATAAATTCAGTGATGCAAAATGTCATGCAGGTATTGCCCCTTGACCTTGGAAGACAGTGTTCTGTTTTGTTTTACTTTGAGTTGTCCTAAAACATATTGCTCTGGAATTTGCTGGATTAAATGTTGTGGAAATTGTTCCAGTGACAGGTCACCCCCAAGGAAAGGACACCTGGGAAACTAAGGGTGCATCTATTGCTGACTTAGTATTTCTAATACTTTGGTATTGGTCAAGTATATTTAACCTTTAATAAGATATTAGTGCTGAGAAGAAAGGACATTAGTTCTCTAACATCTGCATATACTAGTGGTCTAGATAATATAGCTTCAGGGGTAGTAAAATTTTAGAATTCTTACCACATATATCAGGAACTGCCAGCCAACAAAGTAATATTGCACTGTTCTTGCCGAGATGGCCTGAGTTATATTTGGAGCAAAGTTCACCAACAAATAAGTTCCTGCAAATGCCAATGTCGTACCTTTAAACAAAATTGAAAAGATAAACCAAATTGAAAAGCGGCATTTGAAGCTTCTGTTGATGCAGACATTGCTTAGAGACTGAGCATTACTTGTAAAAGTACCAACCGTCCTCCCTACTAAAATATGGTTCATCAAATCATCCCTAGATAGCTTCACACGTTTACCTGAAGGAATTACCTTTAAAGGGAGAATAGGGCCAGGGAATGGATGGGGCAGGACATAAATTCTGATTTCTCTGTTGTTCCAGATGAATCCTGGCCTCTTCAGGGAAGCTTTCCCCAAAGATGGAAGAACACTGTGCATATATAGATGTGAAAACACATCCAAGCTGACTGTTTCCACGTGGGCCAGTAAGTACATGATGGTTCTAGATCCATCTAGATCTAGATCAAAGAGCCCAGAGGACAGGGAAGTCCATCACATGATGATTTGCTCTGCACTTACCTTTGGAACCTTTACACACACACTTGGGTGATTTAAACTTTGAAACTGTGGTCATGAGCACTTTAATCACTGCCATTTATTAGAGTCCTTTTGGCAGAAATAACAGAGGTGTATGCTGACTTTGCTGTAGGATTTTAATCAATCCTATCTAGAATCTAGAATTCCAAGGTTAGTGTAGTAAAAAAAAAAAACCCTTCATAAACCTATATAAGGAGTGTGTTACTGTCGTCATTGTAACATTACTGAAAACGATGGAGGAAGGGAATGTGTGGGAGGGGTGGCCACAGAAGGAGGGGTGAAGGGAGGACTTGCCCTTCCAAATAACACTGAAAACTTGCTTGTTTATTATATGTAAATAGCAGTCTGAGAAAAGCTGATCTATGTAGCATTTTTCAGACAGCACATTTGAAAACATAACTCAAATTTTTCCATCCCTAAGGCCAGTGGTGTTGTGGATATAGTTCACAGCTAGCATTGACTCCGACCGGAAACAATTTGGTTTCTCTATAAAATCTCACAATTCGAAGGCACCAATTTCCTATTCCTCTTCACCAAATGATTTAGAGTTTGAACTCTGGTTTCTGAGAACAAACAGCATTTGATTTTTTTACACAAGCTAGACAACAGCTATCCCGCGTATTGTAGAAGCTACAAGTAGGTGTCCTCTAATGTAATGCTTTATTCTGTAATACTTTGTGAAGGCATAATTTTTAAAGCTATTTCTAATGACAACGTTAAAAATAACAAATAATATACATTATTAAACATTATAATACTGTTTTTGCTATATCCCATAGGTTTGGATGTGTTGTGTTTTCCTTTTCATTTGTTTCAAGAAATTTTTTAATTTCTTTCTTAATCTCTTCATTGACCCACTGGTCATTCGGCAGCATGTTGTTTAATTTCCCTGTGTTTGTATCGTTTCCAATGTTCCTCTTGTTATTGATTTCTGATTTTATTCCATTGTGGTCAGAGAAAATATTTGATATGATTTCAATGTCTTTGAATTTTTAAAGACTTGTTTTGTGGCCTAACATATGGTCTATCCTTGAGAATGATCCATGAGCTGAGGAGACAAACGTGAATTCTGCAGCTGTTGGATGAAACTTTCTATAAATATCTATCAGGTCCATTTGCTCTATGGTGCAGATGAAGTCCAATGTTTCTTTGTTGATTTTCTGTCTGGATGATCTGCCAAATACTGAAAGTGGAGTGCTGAGGTCTCCAAAGATTATTGTATTAGGGTCTATCTCTCTCCTTAGCTCTGATAATATCTGCTTTATATATTTGGGTGCTCCAGTGTTGGGTGCATATGTATTTAGGATTATTATATCCTCTTGCTGAATTGACCACTTTTATCATTATATAATGACCTTCTTTGTCTCTTTTTACAGTTTTTGTCTTGAAATCTGTTTTATTTGATGGAAGTATAGCTACTCCTGCTCTTTTTTGGGGTCCATTTGTATGGAATATCTTTTTCCATCCCTTTATTTTCAGTCTATGTGTGTCTTTATAGGTGAAGTGTGTTCTTGTAGACAACATATAGTTGAGTCTTATTTTTTTATTCATTCAGCCACTCCATGTCTTTTGACTGGAGAGTTCAGTCCATTCACATTCAATGTTATTATTGGTAGTTAAGGACTTACTATTGCCATGTTGTCATTTGATTTCTGTTTGTTTTCTCGTCCTCTCTTTCTTACTTTCTTCCTGTCTTCCTTTGTTAAAAGTGATTTTCTCTGGTAGTATGTTTTAATTTCTTGCTTTTTATTTTTTATGTATCTGTTGTAGGTTTTTTTGACTTGAGGGTACCACAAGGGCTTGCAAAAAACATTTTATAACCAATTATTTTAAACATATGACAACTCTGCTTACAAATAAATAACCAAGGAAAGAGAAATCCAACAGAAATTCTACGCTTTAACTCCGTCCTTTGCCTCCATTTTTTAACTTTTTATTATTTCCATCTGTATCTTTTTATACTATCTGTCTCTCAAAAAGTTGTTGTGGTTATTTTTGATAGTCTTTTAGTCTTCCTACTCAAGATATAAGTGGTATATCTACTGCTCTATTAGAGCAATAGAGTATTCTATATTTGTATACTTACTGTTATCAGTAAGTTGTATACCTTGAAATGATTTCTTATTATTCATTAATGTCCTTTTCTTTCCTATTGAAGAACTCCTTTTAGCATTTCTCGTAGGACAGGTCTGGTGTTGATGAAATCGCTCAGCTTTTGTCTGAGAAAGTCTTTATTTCTCCTTTAAGGTTGAAGGATATTTTTGTAGGATATAATATGCTAGGGTTAAGTTTTTTCCCTTCAGCACTTTGAATATGTCATGCCACTCTCTCCTGGCCTGTAAGGTTTCCACTGAGAAATCTGCTGCCAGACATACTGGAGCTCCTTTATATGTTATTTTTTTCTTTTTTCTTGCTTCCTTTAGGACCTTTTCTTTATATGTCACCTTTGGGAATTTATTAAATGCCTTGAGGTAGTCCTGTTTGCGTTAATCTGCTTGGTGTTCTGTGACCTTCTTGTATCTGAATATTGATATCTTTCTCTAGGTTTGGAAAGTTTGCTGTTATTATTTCTTTGAATAAACTTTCTACCCCAATCTTTCTCTCTACCTCCTCTTTAAGGCCAATAACTCTTAGATTTGCCCTTTTGAGGCTATTTTGTAGATCTTGTAGGCATGCTTTATTCTTTTTCCTCTTCTGACTGTATGTTTTCAAATTGCCTGTCTTCAAATTCACTAATTCTTTCTTGTGCTTGATTGATTCTGCTGTTGAGAGACTCTGATGCATTTCTCAGTTTGTCAATTGAATTTTTCAGCTCTAAATATTTTTTCTGCTTGATTTTTTTTTTATTATTTCAATCTCTTTGTTAAATTTCTCTGATAGGCTCCTGAATTCCTTCTCTGTGTTGTCTTGACATTCACTGAACTTCAGGACAGCTACTTTGAATTCTTTGTCTGAAAGGTGACATATCTCTATCACTCTTGGATTGGTCATTTATACCTTACTTAGTTTGTTTGGTGAGGTCATGTTTTCCTGGATGTTCTTGATGCTTGTGGATGTTCATTAATGTCTGGGCATTGAAGAGTTAGGTATTTAGTTTAGTCTTCACAGTCTGGGCTTGCTTGAACCTGTCCTTCTTGAGAAGGCTTTCCAGGTATTGAAAGGGAATTGAGTGCTGTGATCTAAGTCTTTGGTCACTACAGCTGTTTCTGCACCGGTGGTGCCCCAAGTCACAGTAATGCTGTAACTCTTGCAGACTCCTGGTGGCACTGCCTTGGTGGACTTGGGTAACATACAGGAGAATTCCCTGGATTATCAGGCAAAGTCTCTCACTCTCTTCCCTCAATCTCTGTGCTAGGCTGCTGGAGTTGGGGGAGGAGTGATGTGGGCACTTCCTCATGGCCACTGCAGCTAGGACTGTGCCAGGTCATACCTGAAACCAGCCCAGTCTCACCCAAACTCCATGGTGACTGTTGCCTGGCTACCTCTGATGTTTATTCAAAGCCCAAGGGCTCTTTAGTCAGCAGGTGGTGAATCCTTCCAGGACTGGGTCCCTCCCTTCAGGGCAGCTTACTTCCTTCTCGCCCAGGGTGGGTCTAGAAATGCTGTCCAGGAACAAAGGCCTAGAATCCATGGCTTCGGGAGTCTGCTTGGTACTTTATTTTATTGTGGCTGAGCTGGTACCCAAGTTGCAAAACAGAGTCTTCTGAACTCTTCCCTTTCCTTTCCCCAAGGGAAAGAAGATTCTCCCCGAGCTGCACTGCCTGGAATTAGAGGAAGAATGACACAGGAACTGGCTCGGGCACCACTGATGGTGTCTCACTGGGTCACGTGCACCCCAAGTCCACTGGCTCTGAGCCAGCACAGACACAGGAATTGCCCAAAGACTGCAGCCTTTGTGGCCCAACTGCCTTATAAATTTAGTCCAGGTCCCAGGCTGCTTTTTCTCAGCCAGAGGACCAGCTAGCTGGAACTCAGGTTTCGAGGTGGAGGATTTCCCTCTGGCCAGACTGTTTTAAATGCTCCCTCCAGGGATGCGGGCAGAGTTCTGCCCTGTGCTATGTTCTCCTGTTCCCAGGTGGCCCCAAGTTTCAATGCAAAGTCCCACAATCACTTCACTCTTGCTCACGTGGGCACAGATTCTCTACTTGGTGTGGCCCTGCAGGGGTATGAGGGAGGGGTGGTGTATGCAATGCAAGACTGTCCTCTTCCATGCCTCTTTCCTTGATATAATGTGAAAACCAGGTACTGTGATCGCTCACCGGAGTTTGGTTCTTCCAAAGGTGCTTCCTTGCGTGGATGGTTGTTGAATTTGATGTTCATGAGGAGGGACAATTGCTGGAGCGTTCTATTTGGCCATTTTGCTCTGCCCCCTCTCTGAGTTTTATTTTTATACATAAATGATAGCATATACACAATTTTCTGTATTTTGCTTTTTTCCTACTTAACAGAACATTTTGGAGGACATTGCATATCAGTGTATGTAGGCTGGTCTCATTCTTTTTAAGTCTGCTAGTATTCCATTATCTGGAGGTAGTATTATTTACTTGACTTTCCAATGTTGTTCCTGTTTCGCATCTTGACACGGCCCTCCCTGTTTCACATCTACCTCCACATTTGCCATCCATGCCCACCCATCCCTACCAATGGATCTCTTCATTACATTTCAAAACTCTTTAGAAACAAAATCTAAGTCCCTTTCAAATATATTCTTTCATCTGGGCCTCACATCACTGTGAGTTCAGTAAGTAACGCCATCTCAGCTCAGTAGCTCACACATTCTTTCTTCTTAATAATTTTAATTTCAGCTACCTCTGACAATTACAAAGCCAGTTCTGGATAGCTGCTGCCAGTTGTATGCTTGTTTATTTGGTGTTATTCATATTTTTAAATGTGATTTACTGTCTCCTTTATGAGTTGTGTGTACATTTTTCATAAGTGTTTAAAAGTGTTGGACACAGTCATTTGCACTTCCTTAAATAAATTTCTTTAAAATTTATTTATATTCCACCTTTTTCTAAAAGTGGCATGACATGTCAGTACCTACTATTTTTATTTCAGTAAAGCCACAAATATTCTTTCTTTTGAGAGACACAGATTTCTAACTTAGAAAACTTGATATTAATAGTTCACCTTCTGCTGGCCCATTTGCTCAGAGCAGTAATCTGGCCATGTAAGACCCTGAAGGAAGCTGGGCAGCACCGATCTGCTCCTCGCCCAGGGAGATGGTTACATTCTAGGTCAAGACTTGGATCCCAGAAAATGAATCCAAGCTGAAACTGAAACTGAAATCCCAGAGCTCAGGCAAGTTATTTATCTTGCTGTGACTCAGTCTCCTCATTGCTAGGCACAAATTAAGTCATCACACCTGCTAGACCCCAGGAATTTGGCTTTGCAAGAGGCCAGTCTGGGCTCTGAATATGCTGGAAAGCTACTGAGAGGCCTGATGTCACAGTTGACCCTGGATAGGTCCATCTCAAGGTGCTGGCTGCCTGCTGTGAGTCCATTAATGGCCCTCTGAGTTTCGCTTACGAATTAATCCAAAACTGAATTTCTCACATTATATCCCAGGGATGATGAGGGACTGAGACTGGGGCTGTCTCTAGGAATGGAAGGGACAAGCAGGAAGGAATTGGTTGGCATCTTCTGACTGCCTAGCGAAGAATTCTCCTCATTGGTCCCAAAAGAAAATAGAAGGAAGGAAATAACTAGCAGAACAAAAGAAGAAGAAAAAAATAGTAATACTATGTCTGCTACCCACAGCTAACCTCAGTGAACTGGTACACAAAGCCCCAAGATCTGGATTTTGGAGGGGACCACAGACAGCAGTTGGGCAGCTGTGGGTAAGCTGCAGGTAGGAGCCAATGTCTGGATGCTGGGCCATCCACAGTGCAGGAATGGGGCCCCATCCTCTCCACTCATGCCCAAGCCTGTGGCAGATACATTTTCTCATCAAATACAACTCAAGTCTCTTAAAAGTCTACAATGGTCTGGTGGGAGCCTCAGATTTAGCTTGATAAAATACACAAATATCAATAAAATCCCTTCCTATAAACTTGCCATATGTGCAAAACAGCTAATCCCTGCTCTTTATAGTAGACAGACTAGGTATACGGGGAGGGCTAAGAGAGAGTAATAGTGTTTTTTTTAAGGTGATGTTCTTAAAATTATTGATTTCATAGACAAATCTGGCTGACATGAGAGTTATAGTATGATCATCATCACATTGAAATGTGATGATAGTAATAACTATAATAGGAATAGCTAATACATATGAGCACAATTCTAAGTTCTTTATGCATAATTAATTTAATCCTTATGACAGACCTGTAAAAAATGATTTACTATTGTGTTATTACACTATTACAACATATATTATACATAATTTATAATATGCATAATATATAATGTATACTCTTAAACTATTACTATCTATATTTGACAAATGCAAAAATTGAATTATAGAGGATATAACTGTCTTGCCTGGGATTTTCCAGCTAAGAGAAAGACAGTTTGGGTTGAAACTTAGGGAGACAAATTTTCTTAACTATTACACTCTATGTCCTCTTATACACATTAAGGATAAAGGCTGCTGAGTGGACAGCTCAGATTGTCATTCACATTGTAGTCTATGTTGAGTGGCGCCCCCAGGAGCAGCACAGAACATGCAACCTGAGGCTGGATGCAGCATCCCTGCTGGGGATAGAAGAAATTGTTTCCTTCTAGCAGAGGTCTCTGGGGTCCCCGAGTGGTCTTGGGTAATTTCTCTGGCCCTAGGTTTCCTTTATAAGAGTATTCCCAAACTGGTATTCCCTGGAACCAGTTTCATAAGACAGATGCTTCACCTAAAAAGGTCCCAAGGCAAATATATTTGGAAAGAGGTGAGTTAAACAAACTTAAATAGTTCTTTTACTGGAAGACCTCTCAGATCCTCTAATAATGCATTAATGTTCACTATGAATCTCCCAGAGGAGGATATGGTTTTCATATTTTCTAAACATATTTGACCATTTACATTGCATTCAAGTAGCGTTTTGGGGAATATTTTATACTTTGGGAAATACTTGATGTTTAACTGGATCCAGCTGTGAGAATGTAGCCTTTGTTTCAGGAAGATACTAGTTTTCTGCTGCAAAAGTCTCCTACAGATACCTATGGACTGAGAATGAAGTACAAACGTAGTCAGAGGAAAAACACCCCAGAATCAGGCTCTTTTGGATTCTTCTGTTCACTGGCACCCCTCACATACTGAATTCCTCACCTGTGCCAGCTGTGGATGCTAAGATCTACTTGCACGTTCTTCCTCAACTGACATCCTGTTTCTCAGACCACTCCTCCCTGTAACTAAAGCCTGAAAGTTTGTCTCTGCTCTCCAGCTGGAAGCCAACTAGTACTAACTGCCTATTTTCTGACTTCTGGAATCTGGCTTGACCTGATTTCCAGGAGCCTAAACAGTTTTTTAATATTCAGCTAACTTGACACCAACCGAGATTGCTGTCTGATTTCCCTGCTCCCTACAATGTATCTCCTAATCAACGGGAGCCTCGTTAGTGCTTTTGCGGGATACCAGGAGTCACAGAACACACTGGACTCCTTCATGGCAAACCATGTGGGAATCCCCTCCTGTAGTTATGGTCTCTACAGATTGCTCAGGCTTTCAGCAGCTAAACCTTAAAGGAGTCCTAGATTGGAAAGTCTTAATTTGTAGTGAATCCAAATAGTCCTGGACCCACCACCTGAAAGGCTCCTATTCTTGAAGCAACTCTGAAACCAAAAGAGCCAATCTGTCCTTTCAACTAGAAACGATGGGTCATTTGGCTGTTGTGTCTCCTGCCATGCTATCTAGGGAAACCCTTTCTAGGTGACTTGAAGTAATCATAGTACTGGTCTCTGGAGAGTGCTGATGAGTTAACTGTAATTTTTATTTCTATGATGACACTATCTGGGCTTAAATCAACTAGGATCGCACAGACTATTAGATTCGGTATTTTTGATGACTGAGGGAGAGGAGAGAAGATACTATAGTTTTTGGCTGAGAGAGAGAGGGAGAGAAATCTGGTGCTTCTTAAAGGAAAAATAATCATTAAAATAATTTAAAATTATTAATCCACTAAGAATCAGAGCACAGTCCAAAGCCTGTCATTGAGTTAATAATAGTTGGCAATTCCTTTCAGACATAGCTTTTGTGAGGTCATTTTTTCTGAGACCAGTGGTGAAAAGCTTCATAGACACAGAGCAACATTTGGCAATAAATTAGTTCAGCTTGTTTCCACATGGCCCCCAAGTCTTCATTTGTTCCATCATGAAAAACAAACTTTCATTTGCTTGAAGCTGGGAAAAATAAATGGTTTTTCTTTACACATTCTGACAATTTAATTTTTAGCATGCTCATATGTAAATCTTTAAAAAACACCACTAACTACTCTTTTCCCTATTTGGTTTTAGTCCCTGTAAAGAAAAAAAATGCATTCTTTGCTTTTAACAGAAAGACCTAATTTTTCTCAAGGCAACAGCAATAAGGTCCAAAGAAAATACATGTGACTTAACACGTTATTGAGTGAGATTGGGGAAAAGTCCTTCCCTTGACTTCTCCAAAGTACGAATTGGGTTACTACATCTCAAATAATGATAATCTATGATATTGCTAGTTGGAGGGAAAGGTATGGAATAGGTGACCAAATCCTTTTTCACTCCTGTGACACAGATTAAAGACAAAAATTGATGACTTTTAACTACGGTATGAAACAAATGTGACTTATCAGTTATATACCCCTACTCAAAAAGCATTAAGTTAGGAAGGGGTGGGGGGAAACCAACCAGAGTTGTTGGAAATCTTACCTAGATTACTAAAGTTTGCAAAAATACCCTAACCAAGGTTTTCTCTCATTAACTAGTAGAGTGTAGTGGTGGGGGGTGGTGGTGGTAGTAGCAGTAATGATAATAATAGTTAACATTATTGAGCACTTATTATGTGACAGGACCTGTTGTAAGAATTTTATATACATGAACTCACTTAATTCTATGAAGCAGGTATTTATATCTTCATTTTAAAGATGAGGAAATTGAGGCTTAAAGAGCTTACTTCTGTAACTTTTTCAAGCTCTCTGACACTAAAGACTCACCCTAAGCTGTTGTACTATATTAGCTTGCTGTCGTTACAATACTGGTAAGCTGTTGTACTATATTAGCTTGCTGTCGTTACAATACTGGTACATCACATACTAGTTATATGATCTTGGGCAAGTTATTTTGCTTCTGTAAATGGGTTATTCCGACATTTAAATGAGATAGTCCATATAAAACACTTAACATAGTATCTAGCAAGAGTAAATTGTTCAATAAATATTAGCTATTATTAAAATACAAGAAATTAACAAAGAATCCTAAAGAATTAGAGGTTTCATTTTGGTAGTTTGCTCTCTTGATGTATGTGTGTGTGTGTGTGTGTGTGTATGTTTCCCAGTCCTTATGTTATATTTTTAGTGTTACCTCTTAGAAATCTCTTGGAAATGAAGGTAATCATAGAAATTATGACGATTATATTGACGGAGCTTTCCATTTCTCAAAGTGCTCTTACATGAATTATCCAATTTCATCCTCCAAACAAGTATATTTGTCAGCACTTGAGGCTTCAAGAAGTTAAATAATAGTAGGTTGGCCACACAGTTGATAACAGAAGTTGAATCCAGATTTGAAGTCATGAGCATGAGTTGAATTTATATCCTTTAATATGGAGCTAGTCTATTGCTTTTAGTAATATTTAGCTGATGTTGAGTTTTCTAAGTTTTAGCTGTACATATTGATATTTGCACTTCTTCTTTTCTATAGTTACTACTTTCATTTATTTTTTCCTGATCCTTAGAGGCAGCAGTTATTGAACAGTATTAAATAGAAACTTACCTTACCTTTCTTCACCTTTGTAAACATTTCTTATGTTCTTCCCTTTGTATGTCCTCCTCCAAATGCTCAGATTAGCCTATGTGTGTCCTATCCAGTTGTCAGAACCAATTCAAATGTTATATTTACTGTAAAAAAATTATCTCTGATCTTCCCAGCTAGGGTAATCTCTCTTTATTCTAAACCAGTGGTGCTCAACTTGGGGTAATTTTGTCCCCCAGGGACATTTGGCAGTGTCTAGAGACATTTTGGTTGTCGACACTGGGTGGGAGGGTGTTAGAGGCATCTAGTGGGTGCAGGCCAGGAGGGGATGCTAAACATCCTACGATGCACAGGACAGCCTCCTACGATGAAGAATTATCTGGTCCAAAATGTCAGTAATGCTGAGGTTCAGAAACACTGTTCTAAACTAAAAGTTCACGGCATTGTGTTACATGTTATTTTCTATTTAAAAAAGAAACTTATTTGTATGTATATTTTATCATGGACTATAAATTATTTGAAGGCAGGGATTCTGTCTTAATCATCTTTTTATGACTAATATTCAAGATAATCAGCAAATCCTCCTTTATATTTATCTGTATTATCTCATTAAATACCTTAGATTAATTTAATCATTAATCAACCATTAACTACAAAAGATGACAGACGTTCGATAAAAGGATTTAAAGTTCCTTCAGACATTTAATACATGAGGAAAATGATATAGGACCTAATTTTTAATTTATAAAACTCAGGCATTGGTCATTCTTATTTCTGATTCCATACAACTCCCCCAAATGATTCCATAAACCACAGTATATAAAAAAGGGTATAGAAAAATAATGTTGAAAAAAGATACAATCCACATATGAACATACTTAGAAAAACAATTTAACCATGAAAATTTGACAATGTTGACTAAAAAATCTGCTAGCTGAATCAAACCAAGGAGGAAAAGAAAACGTGAAAGCACTTTCAAGACGTTAGGCTCAAGGGAAACATGATCAGGGAAAACAAATGCTCAAAATACTAACACTGGTGTCACATTTAGAGCTCACATTTTTTAAAAAATATGATCTCCCTGGAAGAGAGTAGGCATCGTTTTATTTAAAGCGCCTAAAGTATCTATATTCATTATCATATGTCAGCAGCAGTTCGAATAGGGTTTTGTCAAGGAAGAAAATATGAATCTCTATAATTCTTCTCAACAATGATATTTCCAACAAGAGCTAAAAGATACAATGAATAAATGATGGCTTTGCTATATAAAAAAAGTCTTTCTTCCAGCCAGGAAGGCTACTGTTATTTTCCATTAATAACCGTATTTCCAAATAAAAATTTGAAGAGCAGTGTTCTGTGTTACTTTTGAAAAGTGCTAACTACAAATTCAGTAGTTAGTTAGTGCATCTAATTTTTTGTGGTTTTCATTTTTATGCAGTACTTTTGTGTAACAATATAACAAACATGTCCTTTAAAGTGGAATAGTTTATTAGGTAAGACAGATACTTTCATTGAATTTTATTATGTTCATAAAAGTTTCATAACAATATTATTATAGAATAATAATTTGCTACAGCCAATGGCACAGGCAGAAGTCACGAAGAAAATGGAAGTATTTCAAGTGAGAAGAGATGGCAGCTCAAAAACAGAATAATGTTCATCTCTACATGAAATTTACAACCATTTCTGTAATTTGTTTCCAGGTTTTTTTTTTTATTTATTTTTTTTTAAGAAAGGGTCTTGCTCTGTCTCCCAGACTGGGGTGTAGTGGTGCAATCCCAGCTCACTACAACCTCCAACTCTCAGACTCAAGCAATCCTCCCACCTCAGCCCCCCATGAAGCTGGGACTACAGGTGCATGCCACCATGCCTGGCTGGTCTCGAACTCCTGGGCTCAAGTGTTCCTCCCACCTTGGCCTCCCAAAGTGCTAGGATTAAATGTGTGAGCCACCATGCCTGGCCTTGTTTCCAGTTTTTAAAGCACATGTTTTTTATGGATACCATTATTTATATCCTGATCAATGAATGCTATAATTATATGAATTAAATAATTACTTACCTAGTAAATCTGAGGCTCTCAAATTTTCTTTCAGAAATGTAACAGAAATAATGGCACTACCTATAAAGAAAACGGCCATTAGTGGTAGTTCCAGTATAAAAACATATGTTACACAGTGCCATTTTAAAGAAGTTAAGCAATTTGTGTCTTATGCCTGACAAGCTGTGTCCTTGTCAGAGACACACAGCAGCTGTGGTTGTAAAAATGACTTTCTTCCCCCTCCTGGTTGAGAATACATGGAAATTGGTGTGGTTGACAATGGACCTAGGACATGGCTGTCAGTGCCTGGTACACAGTGAGAGCTTAATACAAGTTCACTGAATGACTAAATGAATGGAGAGAAAGAAGTAGGCAGAAAGAGCAGGAAGGGCTGGAGAGACAGGAAGAGACAGAGGGGAGGAAAGAAGGATGGAAAGAAATTTAAATATGTCCCAAACTGAAACTCATATCCCCAGGTCCCTCCTAGTCCCCCTCTTTTTCACACCCCACATCCAACAGGTTACCGGGTCTAAGTCTATATTTCACTGCCTCTCAAGTCCCCCTTCCTCTTCATCTGAGTTGTCACTGGGCCCCCAGCCCCAGCTGCTCAGGCCAGCTTCTCCTCTGGCTTAGGCCATTATGATAGCTTCCCTCCGGCCTCCCTTTTCCCCCTTTTCCCTGTACCACCACCAGAGTAATCTCTTTCAAATGCAAACCTAATGTAAACCCACAGCTTTCAAACCTCCAAGTGGCTTCTTGTCAGCTTCAGGACAAAGGCCTCACTACCCAGCAGACACTCAAAGAAAGCTATGATTTTGTCTGTCACTTTCATCGACACATCTGTCCTTATCTCTTTTGTAATCTATGCCCAGCCTTGCTGAAATAATCCTAATTCCCAGAATCCACCACATAGTTTCATGCTCAATGGCTTTTCCACACGCAACTCTGCCCCCATCCTCGTGACCAACTCTAGACTCAGGCATCACTTTAGAATTCCCCCAGACCCAGCTGACCACTCCACCCTTGTGTAGCTTTTTCAGTACATCTAAGATTCATGTGCCTGTCTCCCCGAAAACTATCAGTTCCTTTTTGTCTAAATCTTCTTAGATTCTTCTAAGATCTCCAAACTGTAGCTAGTATCTAGCACACAAAAGTATTTGATAAATTTTCCCTGAATGAAATGAAAGAGCATTTGTGGGATCTGAGCTCTGCAGCTGCTGATCGTCATGATGTTTTGGACCCTCTTTCCTCTTACTGATGCTACTGGACTCTCTCCCCCATAGTTGAGCCAGGGTCTGCCGATATCGCCTCCGGTATGAGGGGTAAGTTGAACGTCTCTGAGTTGTTTGTCTTATGGGGCCATTCCTCCATGAGTACAGGCATGGGAAAATCCAAAATTATAGTAATACAAAAAGATACACAACATAACGTGTATTGTAAATTTTTAACAAAAATTATTCTCTGTTTTTCTTTTTTTTTTTTTTTTTTTTGACAGAGTCTCACTGTATTGCCCGGGCTAGAGTGCCGTGGCGTCAGCCTAGCTCACAGCAACCTCAAACACCTGGGCTCAAGCGATCCTCCTGCCTCAGCCTCCCAAGTAGCTGGGACTACAGGCATGTGCCACCATGCCCGGCTAATTTTTTTTCTATATATTTTTAGTTGTCCAATTAATTTCTTTCTATTTTTAGTAGAGACGGGGTCTCGCTCTTGCTCAGGCTGGTTTCGAACTCCTGAGCTCAAACAATCTGCCTGCCTCGGCCTCCCAGAGAGCTAGGGTTACAGGCGTGAGCCACCGCGCCCGGCCTCTCTGGTTGTTTTTTAAAAGTAAAAATATAGGAAAGAAAAATTATCATAAAATAATATCATCATCTAGAGAAAAATTCAGTTAATATGTTGGTGTTTTTATTTCCCTTTAGTTGAGATCAAACTATAATGTAAAATTTCTTTTCTCAGTTTCCTTAGTTACCACATTACAATTTGCCATGTTTGTAAGAATTCTTCATAGACATAATTTTAATGTCTGTATAATAATCCATTAAATAGATGCTGTTGTTAAATTTGAATATGACTACATCTGGTATTCTGGCAATTTATTTAAAACAAAATAACAAATCCATACCAGAAACCCTCACTCAAGATAAGCTGGGATCCTCATATTTTTTTTCCATATTTTTCCCTCAAACTAGCTCTCTCTCATTCCAGTTGATCCTTGTCCTTCCAAACTTTTCCTGGGCAGGTTATTTGTAGGAATGAAAGTGTCACACAGAATAAACAGATCGTGGGAAATGTTCACCAAAAAGGAGTTTAAATGGGTGGTGTGACTTTAAAACATGAAAGCAAGATTTTCTGCTAACGTATGGATACGTGGCTCATTAAATTAAGAAATGAATTGGGGATAGGTATTAAAATGTATGATAATTTTCTATTTCAGATTTGGAGCCAAATAATTCAGGGAAATTAATATCACATGTTAGAGCATTAGAAAAGTTATAAAAACCAAGACCTCTTCCCAACGCTGAATCACTGACTTCCTATATAATTAGGTAAGGGCTGTTTCCAAGCAGAAGGAGATAGATTAGTAATAAAGAATAGGCAAAGTATTGCTACACTAACACATATAAATGCCTTCTATTAAACAATCCTTAAGATGACTATTTCAAAACAAAGGATTCCAATAAGAAAGGAGACATCGCTTACATGGAACGAGAAACTTTTAGAGTAGTAGGAGACACAGAGATAATCTACTCCAGGTCCTAAACTTTACAATTGGGAAACTGAGGTCCAAAGAGTTTGTCTGTCTATTGGCTGATTTATCCATCTAACAAACATTTATATTACAGCAGAGCTGGAACTGGCATCCATATTTCCTTATCCTCAGTCCAGAGCTCTTTCTAGTACATTACATTCCATTGCCTTCCTTGAAGTAAGAAAAGACATCATTTTCCTTTTATTCTTGTTGCTAAGCCATGGTTTCATAAATAATTTTATTTTCAGAAGGAAGAGGGGAAAATGTTATGTGGGAAATAATTTCATTGCTAAAAGCAAAAAGGAAATGATTTGGTAAAAAAACTTGAAATATAACACATGCATCAAATTATATCACTTGCTGTAAAATAATTATCAGAGTTTCATAAAACATAAATATGCTACTCTTCCTTTCCGAAAGAATTTAGAAGCCTAATGCATTTTCACTTCATCCAATGACATATTTTTTCTGTTTTAAGAGAACATGAGATTGTCTACAAAATTTTTAGATGAGAATAAGAAGATTTTTAGCTTTACTTATCTAGCAAAGAAAGTAATAAAAAAAGGAACATTCTATTACGATACATTTACTTGTAACTCATTTATCTTGCAAACCATGGTAAAATGAGAGCTGTGCTAAGCAAAAAGATAGTATCTGAGGAACAGCTAAGAACATGACTTCTAAGTAGAGTAGTAAATTTTTTAAATGAGAAAAAAATAAACCAAAATACTCCCATACATCTTTGCAATCAAAGATCTGTCAAACCCGACACTATCTAGTAGTTTCTGTAACAATAACCATTGCCTAATGAACACCTAGAAAAGGGAGAAAATTATTACACTTTTATTCTTATAGTAAAATTTAATATTCAAAAATAGAGCATTTTAAGATCAATAGTTTAGAAAGCATTAGAACAGAACACAACTGTAAATTGAACAGATTTGTACTAGGTATGATGAAACTATAGTTATTACTGAATATTTACTTCAGCATTTGCAGTTTTGTGTGCATTTTTGGTTTGAGGCTGCTTTGGGCAGAGGCTCATGAATGCTATTCCCTTCTGGTCTTAAGAAGACACTAGTCTACACAGAGAGTGCTCGCTGATGTGAGTGATTAATTAATAAGTACCTTTTCAGGGGAAAAAAATGGGTGTAAGGAAAATCAGGAGGAAGATGCATGTCCTCCTGGGTACACGATAATGTCAGAAGGTTAATAAAATATCCCTCCACTCAGGCTATTTTCCCAGGCAAAACTCACCAGCCATACTCAATAGACTGTTACTCTTGGCATGTGGGAAACGTTTATAAAATTTGACACCCTTTTCCCCCAAGCTTATCAACAATTAATGGTGGATAATGCCCCTGCAGTTACCCAAAGAATTTTCTCATCCTGGGACCCACATACAGAATTTGTGAAAGGGGGTCTAATCTGTCTTCAACACATTCTTATTTCATTATCCTTAAGGAAATGCTGAGCCGGAAAGGATGAGGCTGATTCATGAGGATGCTGTGAAGTGGAGCATAGACAGGAATTAGCCACAAAGACTTCCCTACTCTTTTGTTACTCAAAATATCACTCCAGGTGAAAAGTAGGAGGCCCTGTTGAAGCACAGTTGGGGCCACAGCACTGCCTAGATGGCCAGGTGCTGAGCTGGGATGGCCGGACACCTGGGTTCTAGTTTTGGCTCTGTCCAGAGCCGGCTGTGGAATACGGCACAAGTTAGCGTGTCATCCCCTGGGTTTTATTTCCTGAACCAGTGAGATGAAGTATGCGTGCTTCATGGTTTCTAATTATCCTCCTTGCTTGAATCTGTTATAAATAGCCAGTTATTAGAAATAAAAGCACATAGATCAAGCTATGCCCCTTGTGTTTTCCAAAGTGGCTTGGAGTATTTGAGAGAAAACAGACAGGTCTTCTGTTTCCCAAGATGACCATGGTCTGCATGTGCAGGTTGAGTGAAGCACCAAGATCTGATGCATCATCCTTTCCTTACTTGGCGACGGTGCGTTTTGAATCGAGTATACCCACCAGTACGGGAACCCAACCCCGATGGATAAATGAATGGTCAAGAACACAAATAATTCATAATGAGTAGACAAACACCTGGGAAAAAGTCCACATTGCCAGAAATAAAAGAAAGGCCATTCAAAGCCAGGTGCTATTTTTCACTCACAATTTCCAGGCTGAGAGTCCACAAGGAGGAAGTGAAGTTAGTGCTCTCTCACATTGCCAGTGCCACTGAATTGATAGAACCTTTCTGAAGAGCGATTTTACAATATCTATCAAGAGCATCTTACTATTTAAATTCTTTGGCCTAGTAATTCTGCATCTGTGAATCTGTCCTAAGGAAGTATTCCAAAAATGGAGAGTCTTAAGCCTAAAGGTGTTCATTGCAAAATTATTTTTCATAGTGGAAAACTGGAACAATCTCAATCTTCAGCAATAATGGATAGAACATTATACAGTCAATAAAAATTATGATGGAAAATTATATAGTGATATGGAGAATTTTTATGCTATAATGTTAAGAAAGGTAGAAAATTATATTTACACAATGATTGTGACATAAAAATATATACACAATAAGGTGGCTAAGTATTCTACTAAGAGTTTGGCATGGAATAATTAACTCCTATCCTCCCAACACCCCTATGAGATGGTAGTAGTGTTATACTTATCATACAGGTGAGAAAGCTGAGGCCCAGAGAGGCTACTTTCATTATATAATGTCACACAGTGACTCCTGAGCCAGGCACTGGACCACAATGACCATAATGCATTTTTTTTAAAAAAAGGTGAAAAGTAATATACCATGGGTACAAATATAGACTGGGAGAATCATTTTAGGGATCTAGTACACAGATGGTGACCATAGTTGATAATAATGTATTGTATATAGTATTGCAAAATTGCTAAAAGAGTAGATTTTAAACATTGTTTCCACAAAAAAATGATAACTGTGAAGTGACAGATATGTTAATTAGCTTGATTTAATCTTTGTACAATGTATACATATATCAAAACTATCACTTTGTACTCCATGCATATACATAATTATTATTTGTCAATTAGAAATTAAAAAAATAAATTTTAAAAAATAAATAGAATTCTTTTTTAAAAGATCAAATACCAAAAGCCAAACAGTGGTAGGAGTCATGGGGGAAAAAAAGGACAGCAGGAATATTATCCATAAAGGGAAAGGATGTAAAAGCTTCTTCTAATATTTGCTCTGGTGGAAGATAGTGCCTCCATGGGGCAGTTTATTAACGTAACCACTTGCCCTTGAAGTTGTAATGCTTTATGGTCAGGAAAGATCTCAGCAACAATGGTGATGGATGGACTCCTATTGGTGAGTCATCTATTCTCTTTTGGCCATTAAGTGTCACCTAGGTTAGCAGTCAGAATGGAGATTCATTCTGGTCAAGGTTCACGTAAGAACACCTACAGATGAGCATTCCGATTCAGATTTCCAGATGAAAATAGGTAAAATTAAAGCCAAGCAAGTTGCCAGTGGCTTTAGCCAAGTCTAGATGTGGGGG
Organism: Propithecus coquereli; assembly: GCF_000956105.1. NCBI lineage: Eukaryota > Metazoa > Chordata > Mammalia > Primates > Indriidae > Propithecus > Propithecus coquereli. The sequence continues at coordinate 5,493,658 of NW_012144966.1, read as the reverse complement.
GTGCCAGTCCCGGGGGTGGGTGTGTGTCCTGTTGGTGAGCTTCCTCACGCTTTCTGATTTACCGAGGAATCAACCCAGAGTTTTCCCTTCACTCTCCTCTTCTCTGACCATTCAGTTTATGAAACTCAGTCCAAGATTGGCTGCTATTGTGGAAGAGATAGTTAGCTTAATGTGGCCAAAAGTTGATGCTCTAAGATCTTGTGATGCCACAAGAGAGAAAAAAAAACCTATAATAATCTGCATGAGAGTTCAGAACAATTGTACAAACCTGATTTGAGTTTTCTTCTGTAATAGCTACTAACAGGGATTAGTAAATGAGAAGTTAAGCACCAAATGTCTATATGTTAGCAATTAAACCCAAGGGCAGATTTGTATGTGTTCATTTAGAACTTTGTGTTTGTAGAATAATAGGTAAATGGGCATTCCCTTTTTAAATCTGAAACACTAAAACATATGTATGCTTTTTCTTAAACTCTCTACCCCTCCAAATATTGATTTTTTTTTTTAAATCAAAGGCTTTATAGTGCAGAAGAGAGTTCAATAACTGTTTAAACATGTATGGCATGGCTATTTTTAAATGATTTTTTTCACTTTTATTTCTCTCTGTTTTATCCTCTATTACCACTGCTTAAAGACAAATTAACCCAAAGTTAGAACAATCAATTAATTATACTTTAATCAAATATGATTATGGACATGATATTCTTATCTGACCCAGTTGGAGAGAATAATATCCTTTGACTGACAGGTTACAAACTCACATGCTTAGAGGGGCCTATTAGGTAATCTTCTTAAGAGGGAAAAATAATGAGGGGGATGGGCTGGTGTGATGAGGGGGGTGGGCTGTGGTGATGAGGGGGCTGGGCTGATGTGATGAGGGGGTAGGCTGGTGTGATGGGGGTTGGGCTGGTGTGATGAGGGGGTGGGCTGTGGGGAGGAGGGGGGTGGTGGGTAGTGTGGTGAGGGGCAATGGAGCTGTAGTGAACTATACAAGATCAGTGCAAGGTGGCAGTCATGATTCAGCCCTAGCCAACTGCAAGTACAGTGCTATCAAATCTGATTCTTTATGACTAAAATCCATTTTTTTGTGATATGGTCTAATTTTTAAACAGGGAAAATTAATTCATATTCTTTAAAAGCATTGTTCACGCCAAACCAAACACAGAACCAGCTAGCTCTGGTGTATAGGCCTTGAGTTTGTGAACTCTGACCTAGTCTACAAATGAAAATTGCATTAATTTTCATCTCCTGGGCATTCAATTTATTATATAACCTCTGTAATCTGAGGAGAAACCGGGATGTATGTTTATAATATAGGAAAGTAGAAGACAAAACAGTAAAGAGAATTCTGTTTTATAAAAAAAAAAACCCATGATGTGAAAAGAGCATATTTGTATAATAATGCTACAAACAGAACCTTACATGTAAATATCTAGCTTGTGGTTTCTGACCACTTATAATGGCAACTTTATTGTACTGCTAAAAAGCAAACCACAAAAACACTTCCACGTCAGTCACAATCAAGCTTCACACATGTGGACACATGGAGCGTGCTCACAGGCTCAGTCAACTCTAACCACACTGAGGTACTGCTCCATAATTATCATTCCCTGTTAGTTGTAGAATTTTAGGGAAAAAAGTATGTCAATTACAATGTACTCCATAGAGTTAAGATTTGAAGAGTTGAGGATGTGACAGTTTGAAAAATGTCTTCTTACAGAGAGAAAAGTTGTCCTACTATTCATGTTGGCAGGAAGAAAAGTGTCAAGTAATTCACGTTGAGGAAAAAAATTGCTATTGTCATTGACTGAAGATAATGAAGACAGACCATTGTACAGAGGCAATGTGCATAATTTCAAATGAGGAAATTTACCTGGATTAAGAACAATAATGCTTTCTTTTCTACATCTTTCTTGCCATGCATTAATGATTAAACTTGAAAAGACTCCAAAAAAAGTAAAAATACTACCACTGACAAGATTAATTCTGTATTATAAATTTAATTGCATGTTACTTCTTCATTAGCAATTTCTCTAGAAATACTTTGTGGCATTCTCAAAAAATAAGGATTGGTGGAAAAGATGTTCCAAATAGAGTTTTTAGGCTTTAGAAATGCTTTCTGCTGAGAGTATATGAGCAGATATAAAATTAAGACTTTGGAGTTTTATTCCACACATTTTATTAGGCTGGTTTTTGGACAAATATGCTAAAGCAGATAACTCAAGCCACTGAGAAAAGGGATATTTTCTGCGTATCTCAAAACATTAAAATAAACATCCATGTGAAGTGCCACTATCACAAGCATCCTGTGAGGTTTTAGAGTTCGATGACTTCATCCAGGCTGGCACCAAGCACACTGCTCCAAAGGACAGAGAGAATTCATGGCATCTAGGTTTGTGTAACGCTATGGGTCACTCGCTCGTTGGTCTGTTTATGTTTCCTTTCATTTGTTTCTAATAAAATCTTGGAGACCAAAGTTTCTGCTTGACATGACTTCTTTGGAATTCCAAAAGGCCTTACCAGGGCTTTCTGGCTATGTTATGACCATCATCTAATGGATTACAGATACATTGCAGCTTACGGATTCATAACAGCACAACAGAAATACATGAAACAACATCTATTCCACATCGTGAATTTTGATTTGAGCAAAAGCCAGCATATTTGGGAAAATTAGAGATGGAAAAGACTTATCAGTCATATATCTCATTCTCTCCTCATTTTCTCAGGACAGTTAGCTCTCCAATCTTAATCCAAATTAGCCCAGTATCAGGGTGGTTACTTCCTTTAAGAAATTTTCTAGGGCCAAGGAGACCTTGCTGCTATTACTTTTCCATATAAAATTCCAAGTGTTAAATTTCATACAATTCATCCTAAATTCACTCACTTCCATTCAGCTGGGCAATGATTAAGTATAAGGTAACAAGTTTATGTGTCTCATACAACATCTGGCATAGTGGATGCTCATTTAATATTAGTTTCTTACCTTTATTATTTCATCTAAAGTTTTGCCTGAATTTAACTTGGAAACAGGTGATATGTTCTCTTAGCTTTTTTCTAATTATTATACTTTTAATCACTATACTCAGAGGCATAGAACTGAAAAATGTCATTGGTGCTTCTATTGTGTTCCATTTCTTCCTCCCTCCCCCGCAACAATTTCCTTCCTTATCCCACTCCCTCGCCACCCCATAGACAAGTTAATTTTATACTGAGTGAGGTCTTCCATGAATCTCCTTAATTCCATGTGGCTCCAATTCTTTGGATTCTTGATAATTTCGTTATTTTTAATCGCCTCTAAATGCTTAGGCATAGCATAGATCACAATGATGAGAATAAACAAAAAAATGGAAAACATTAAATGTAAGGCCACTTTGTAGATATGTGAACTCAACCCCTCAAGAACAGGCTTATAGACCTTTAAGTATTCACAAGGGTGAATATTCATTTTGCAATGAAATGTTTAACCATTGTGCTTCATCAGGAATTGAAATCTTTTAAGCAAGTGTTTTTCTCTTACAGCACCCTAGAACAAAACATCCTATTCTCATTTTATCAAAATTTAATTCAGACCAATTCTACAGGCTGTATTGTATGATTTCCCCGTATCATGCTCTCCTGGAAAGAGCAGACGTCGAGCAAGAAGACACACACAGTCACCAGGCTTCTGGGTCTCAGTTAAATGGTGAGGATTGAAACAGGTCATTGTGCTCTCAATGAGAGTTGCCAAAGGGGAAATGTAGGTCAGGGTGGCTGTGTGTGGTTGGGCAGGTTGTGCAGTGCACAAAGACTCCACATCTGAGGAGGCACCATACTACATCTCAGACTTTGTTGATCTGTATACTTCCCAGGACAATTTTCTGACAGATGGCACCAGAGTGTCCTGCTCTAATAAAATCAATGTATTACAATAATTTGTAGACACACAGAAATAAATACTCGGAAAAATGTCATTGGAAAGCTGTTTTTTTTTAAAATTCACAGACAGCACCGCACAGATAAGAGGAAGGCCTGTGTAGGGTATGAAGGCAGTAGACAATGAGTCTGTTTAACTTAGTTTAGAAGCTAGGAGAAGCCTCCTGAGGAAGAGAGTTTACCTGAGACAAGAAGTGTTAGCAGTAGTTTAAAATTTTATTATAAACTCCACAGAATATCCAACTTAATTTCCTTTTACTGGATTTCTGGTATAATAAATTGTTTCCCACAAAACATATTCTCAAATCACAATTTGATCTGAGAAACATCTGCCATTTGGCCTCTCTGTAGTTAATTAGCAAGTGAACAAAAGTGTTATGAAGCCCGAACAAGAAGATGGAAAAAACTGCACACATGTCTATTAATAGATTGCTATGCTTTTCCTCTGACAAACTCCTGTGTCTGTTTTTTAAAATGTGCTTTGTCTTAGTAGGTTATTTGGAAATCCTGGTGTTTTCCAACATGTTACAGTAGGGAATGCATGGAGGAGTTGAAGGTTAATGGCTGCTTAATGGCTGAACAAATGAGCTGTGAGGATCCCACTTTTCTGCTCCCTTGTAAATTAACCATCGCACGGTTAAGAACAATGAAACACATTTCTTGAATTGGCTCATCCATTTTAGAGAATTTAACCATCAGCCATCTCCAGGGGCATGGAAGTATATGCCATTATAAAGAATAATGTACTTTGTTTCTACATAATAATAATTATAAATCACAGTGACAATAGCTAGTGTTGTCATTACGTCAAATACTGTACTATGTATCCAACACTGTTCTCACTTAGGTCCTTGTATTTACTCAATTCTTTTCCACAGTGACCTCTCAGATAGAAACTATTTTTGTTCCCATTCTACAGAGTGGGGATCTGAGGCATAAATTGGTTTTAACAACTAGCCCGAGGTCACAGAGCTTGCCAATGGTAGAACTGAGATTTGAATCCTGGCAGCACATCCCTAAAGTTTGTGCTCTTGACCATTCTGTGGCCCTGGTTTATTGGAGGGAGTATCCAGCCTAGGCTCTAGATGAAATTGAAAAGCATTAATTAATTAATGGAAACCCAAACACAAATCAACATCTAGAATCAACCACATACTGCTAGAATAAATAGCATTTTACTCAGAATAAGCTTTTGGACCTATTATTCACGGAGAAAGACCTTCAGTGAGAAAAGTAAAGTAAAATGAAAAGACGACACAGGGATACAAAGGCTCTGATACTCTCTCTCAAAAAGCTGGACCCAGGCCTGGCCATTCAGACTCACCTATGCACTGAGGTTATTCCCTGGTGTACAATCTCCATGGCGAGGCACAGGCTGAATCTCTAGCATGATGTGACTGCTTGTGAGCATTGTCTTAAAAATTCCCTAGAGAGTTTTCTGCAGAGCTGTTGTCCCCTGAGCTGCTTCCTATAAAAGCACCTTTGGTTGATAGGTTTTGGACGCCTGGCCTACTGCATCTGCCTCTGAAAGACTCACAGTGAGCATGGGCCTGTCCCAGGCTCCCAAGAAGCCCCACGCTAATGACACCTGTGCAACCTTTTAAATCCTAGACTGCAGAAACCTATGTGATTTTGGAATTCTTTGTTTCTCAGAATACCTATGAATCTACCTATAAAACTAATGTTTGGGAAATGCTGCCTGAGGCTGAGCACGTCAGTGAGGAGCAGAAGGACACACAGAGACGGGAAAAAAGAATAGGAAGGAGGATGGTTCCAGGCGGGAAAATGTGGGTAGAGAGCAAACTGAAAGCCCAATATACACACACATACATAGATAGTGCAGGAATTTTGATTATGTAAGACAAAATAGCAGGCCTGACATATTAGCAATCGTATGGGTAGTAAGCTCGGGACACATGTTTACCCATATAGTGTCTCCTATCTTCTGGAAAAGGAAAAAGGAGCACAGTGTGTTGGTATGAACGAGACCACCTAAGAAGAGGAACGATGATGAAAGGCTTAAGGGACTTAATGTACGCCGACTTAGGGCTAAAACTATCATAATGTACTGGATTTTAATTGTCTTTTTTTTTTTTTTGAAAAGCAACGAAAGACAGAAGAAAAATCAGAAAAGGTCATGCAATTTCCCGTGCAGCATTGCAATAGATAGTAACTTTTTTTTTTTTTAATTCAAAGGGAGGTTTGATTCCTTTCTTAAAACTCCCAAGCAATAATAGGGGAAAAAAAGTTCTAGCATAGAAAAGTAGAGATTTTCTTCCTCATCTGTAGACACAGCCAAAGATATATCTGTTTTGAAAACACCTTCCCTTTCACTTCGAATTCTGTAGAGTTTCTAGAATCTTTATAAAGAATCTCCGGGTAACAGGGAGTTGTTCTAGGGAAAATCCTCCATTGCCAGCAGTCCTGTACCCACCCACAACGCATTATAAGAACCTAAATTCACCTCGGGAGTGCTGTGGGAATGTTATTTATGAGCATACATTACTGTTTGCAAAGATTGTAAAGTAGGAAATGATTTGTGTTAGAAGCTGTAAGTTCATTTCTTTGAATCATGTTAGATGGGCAGAGAGGGAGGTAGCTAAAAATATTCCGAAGTTGAAATACTAATCGGAGCTAACAGCACACAAAGAAAACTGATCTGCTGCATGAAGAAAGGCCCACCTGTCAAAGCAGTGGGCTCCGGGTTGGAAGGTGGGGGTGCTGGCCCGGCGGGGGACCTGGGGAGAACAGGACACTCTTTCTGAGCGGAAGGTTGGGAAACTTAAGCTTCCAGTTATTAATAAGAACCTGGAGCAAGTCATACCCGGATGAGCAGATGCACAGGTGGCTCCACGGAAGGTCTGTGAGGGGGTGCCCTGCTGGCCCTGAAGCTCTGGAAACTTCCCAATTCCCACCTCAGGCCCCATGAGGCCTGGCTGTACTTCATTTCTGTGAAATCTCTGATCCTTACAACAGTATTTACATCAATATTCCCCCTTCGTTTGAGCGAGCTAGAGTAGCTCCCTTTCTCTTATACCCTCCCCTAAAAAGGTTTCCCAAGGCTGGGAGACAGGAGATACATGGAGAATTTCAATACAGTGTGGTGCACTCGCCCCTCCCCCAGCTAGCTGCCTGATACGCACTTTTTTCTTTGGCTATTTCATGGAAACTGAGCATAAAGCAGAATAGAAACAAAACTAAAGATCAGCACTCTATGCACGGTCATTGTAAAGAATAATACACGTTCAGAACAACTGGAGTCTGTAGAGATAAGCTGGCAATGTAATTAGATTTTTTATGTGCTATTTCTCAGATTTGGAGATGAAAAGTAATCTAGAATGTTCATGTACATGTTATGTGCACTAAATAGAAAACAAAGTTCACCCAATTTGCTCACTTTACCAGAATGTTAAAAATGATTATTACATAAATTGAGTGCCTCTTCAGTGTAGTAACAGTATAGCTACTTTAAGCAAGCAATTTCTAGAAAGCAAAATAAGTGTTTTTTGCTAAATATTCTATCATGTATCATGAAAGTATTTTAAATAAAATATTTTAAATGATTAAGAAGGGGAAACTACTTTCAAAATAAAATTCTCCTTGAATATACACTGTTTCAGTTTAAACTATGCTTTCTTTAAGAATATCATAATTGTTTTTGGAAAAAATTAAAATTGGGATATGTAAACACATGATATGCTTGATCTGATTGTTAACAGATAATGACTATCAACCTGTTTCTATTTCCATGAAGGTTCTAAATTCACAGAAATTTAGAAACATGCTGTTTCCATAGCAGCAGATAAAGAGTAAAACCAAAAAGATTTTATTGATTTTAACAGGGCTTAGAGAATTTGTTCTCCTTTGTAGCTGTGATTTTTGCTTTTTTTTTTTTTTTTTTAGTCTTTAGCAATATCTCATTTTCTCTTTTCCAAATGTATTTAGTAAATTATATAAATTTTGAATGTAGGTAAGTGTGACATTACTGTAAAATTACACATTCTTATAGTGATGTAGAATAACTAATATTTAATTCTTAATGTCAAAGAGATGCTAAACTATGGAGTCAGGATCAGGCATCAAAGACTCCACATGTAACATCAGCTTAATATATGAATAAAACATTGTATTACAGATGCTTTTAGATAATTCATTAATGATTAAAAGCACAGTATAGAATTTTCTGTTACTGTTGATTTATTGAGAATCAGACACTGGGAATCAGGCTTTTAAATGTAAGTGTTAGAATTACAAAATGCAATTTTCTTTGTGGTTAAGGTTGCAGCATGACAGTGAGTAATGGAAATGAGTAGCGTAATTTTTCCATGTTAACATGCTAAGGAAACAGGGAATAGGCTTTCTTCCTTTGTGCGTTTATTATTTCAGTTGTATGTTTTTCTCCAGTTATTCTGATCTCTTAAAATTTCTATTTGTCAAGACTCAGCACAATGGCTCACCTGTAACAGACATGCAGCCTAACGGGGCGATGAGAGTAATGGGAGCAAATCCATAGGCTGCAAAGTTCCCGGTCTCTCCCACGGCCATCAGTAGGATTCCCCCCCACCACAGCACGCTCTTGAAGTACGGCCTCGGGTGCTCTTGTTGTGCCAACTGAAGATGAGAATATTTCTGGAAGTAAATCAGAACATAAATAAGAAAGTATTTCCACTCAGTTAAAACTTGTCTTGAAAGTTTTGGTCCTATAAATTTGCATTGTGGCTTTTAAATTCATTCTAAAATTCATGGAGATTATTACAGAGAAATTATTACGGTCTCCTGTTTGCTCCAAACGTATTAACAGTAGAAGGAACTCATGTTTATATAGCATTACTTTAAAGAACCTTTTTACATATGAATGTTGCTTAATTCTCATAACAGCTCTGTAAAATAAGTGTCATTATTACTATTTAAAGATGAGATATATGTTAAGGAGTTAAGTGACTTTCTAGTTCACTGCACGAAAACATTTACCTTAGAATGTCAAAAAACTACAGATGCCAAGATAAACATTAGTGAAACAAAGATAATAAATTACTGAAGAGAAACTTTTTGAAAGGGATTCATATTTATGGATCAAAGTACCTACCACTATAAACATAGCAGAGCAGAGTGCTTTGGTAGCAGGGAGTCATGGGGTGACTCTTACTTGTATCTGGTTTGAGTGTTTCTTTGTATTCGAAATATGTAAATTCCTGAAAAACCGGCCATTAAATGAAGCCCTATTTCCCTAATGCTTTTATGATAACTAAACATACTTCCTGATAAGAAGTATAAACAATTCCAGATTACTTAAATTTCTTTAAAAAGAAAATGATGAAAGTACTAGAGGAAAACATGGAACATAAAAAACAAAATCTTGGCATAAGGAATACCTTTCTAAACATGATGCAAAGTCATAAGCCAGACAAGTCAAAACTGATAGATTTTACCGTATTTTAAAAACTGTACAGAGAAAATACCACGAACAAAAATAAAGCATAAACGATAGCAGAGTGGGAGAAAATATTTGCAATATATATAATGAGAAAGGGTTATCGCTAATATAAAGAGAATTTCTACAAGTAAATAAGAAAAAAGACAGACTTCAAGAGATATTATAGAAAGCATATGAAATAGTAACTATTACAAATAAAATTACAAGTAAGAAAAAATTCTCAATCTCATGAATAACCAAAGAATTGCAAACAATTTAAATCATGAAATATTATTTTCATCTATCAGCTGTCTTTCTCTCCCCTCACCAAATATTAATGATACATGGCATTGAGAATACGGGGAATGGTCACTGTCAAACACTGCTGGCGTGAGTATCACATGGTACAATCCATGTAGATGTCAATTTGGATGAACTTAGCAATATTGAAAAGGAATACACCCTTTGACCTACAGCATGCTCACACAAGCATGCAAGGTATATGTATCTTTATATAAATATATGTAGATAAATATTCATTTCATTATTTGTAATAGCAGAAAACAAGCTATATCTCCTGCATTAAGACATCATTATATTCCAGCACTCTTCATGGTTCAAAAAAAAAAAAGGGAATGATTATATATATACATTTTGGAACATCTCCCCAATATATGTGTGCTGCTTATACACAGAAATCAATTTGGGGAAAAAAATCCATAATTAACAGTGTTACTTCTGAGAAATGAGGGGAATTTTACTTTTTTCTTTTGTATTCTTTGAATTTCTTTTTAAAAGACAACGATTCATTTTTGTCCTCTTTTCAGTAATAAATATATTTCTTTTTTAAACATTTATTTTTATTTTATTTTTTTATGGGGTCTTCCAGTGAGGACTGGAAAAACTGCCAGACAAATTTTAAAAGAGCTGTAACACTATTTCTTAGAAATTATTGAAAATTATACTAGGTAATTTTCTAGCAAGGATTGGTATAAAATAATACAATAGTCACCCCTTATCCGCGGTTTCACTTTCTATGGTTTCAGAGATAAACAATTCATAAGTTTTAAATTTCACGCTGTTCTGAGCAGCGTGATGACATCTCATTGCCATCCTGCTCCGTCCTGCCGGGATATGAATCCTCCCTTTGTCCAGCGTATCCACACCGTGGCCCCGAGCCCCTCAGTCACTTAGTAGCGTCTCAGTTATCACATTGGCTGTCTTGTTAACACAGTGCTTGTATTCCAATAACCCTTACTTTACTCAATTGTTCTATTTTATTATTAGTTATTGTTGTTAATCTCTTACTGTGCCTAATTTATAAATTAAACTTTATCATAGGTACATATGTATAAGAAAACACATAGTATATACTGTATAGGATTTGGTACTATCATGAGTTTCAGGCATCCACTGGGGGCTTTGGGACATGCCCGGAGGATAAAAGGGGACTACTACATAACATTCTGGGAGATACTGTGATATTCAGGTTTATTTTGATTCAACAGTTTTAGAACCTACATTGGCGATTCTGTTCCAAACTGCTTCATTAGGTGATTTAAAATTTTTGATTCAATTCATTATTTGGTTTAAAATTAGTATTTCATTCCATTTTTTTTGAGACAGAGTCTCACTCTGTTGCCCGGGCTAGAGTGCCATGGCATCAGCCCAGCTCACAGCAACCTCAGACTCCTGGGCTCAAGCAATCCTTCTGCCTCAGCCTCCCGAGTAGCTGGGACTACAGGCATGCGCCACCATGCCCGGCTGATTTTTCTGTATATTTTTAGTTGTCCAGCTAATTTATTTCCATTTTTTTAGTCGAGATGGGGGTCTCGCTCTTGCTCAGGCTGGTCTCGAACTCCTGAGCTCAAACGATCCACCTGCCTCGGCCTCCCAGAGTACTCGGATTACATGCGTGCGTAAGCCACCATGCCCAGCCTTTCATTCAGTTTTTAACTTAGCAAATCAGCAATTCATTCAGGTTTCTAACTCATGGTTCAGTTAAACTTCCTACTTTATATTCTGCATTCTTTCTTTAAGACCTTTAGTCTACACTGACATATCTAACAATATTTTAAAGAAAGGAAAGAACTCCATTCTTTCAAACTGCTTCTAAAAACTATTTGTATCCCTTCTGGGAGTGAAGGCTGTAAAAGAAATCAAAGTGCTGTAAATCAAACCAGCGTGATTTATCCATTAGATATAGTAGGCACCTTGCCTATGGGCTCAAAAAAACATTTAATTTCTTTTAAAATCAGAAGAAAAAGAAAAAAAAAAATAAATGCAATCCAGTCTGGATTATATTTGTTTTTATACAAATGAGGTTGTAAAGTATAATTTTTATGGAGGAAGGAGCCACAAAGGCAACAGTGCCCAAGGCCCATGAAAGTCATTATGTGTCCCTCGATCAAACCACAGAGTTAGAAAAGTAAGCCTTTTCTTACCTGAATATTTAGGGAAATGCTGATTATCAAGTTTCCTAAAATGGCCAGCAAAACTCCCAAAAGGTGAATCTGAAAAAGAAAATGTTTTCTTTAAAAGGTACTTTAAGTATTAATAGTACTTACACTGAAAAAATAAAGGCAAATTTAGGTTGGTGTATTCATTCATTCATTTGTTCATTTATTCAGTTTTACTTAGCACCCATTTGCCAGGGTAGGTTTGAGATATGAATATGGTTCAATTATGATTAGTTTTTCCCTTTTGTCAAATATTACTCTTTAGAAATCACTCGGTCCTTTCCTGATTTCTCTAGATATCTGTCTGCCTCATTCACTAAAATAAAGAAAATAGTTATCAGGTTCTGACTTTTCCCCACAAAGATGCTGCTTCTTATTCATCCTTTCGTCCATTTTCTTTTCTCTTAATATCTTCTGGAGGACAGTGGTATGAGAGAAAGATCATTGGAGGTAAAAGATAAGTCTGAGACAGAGAGCTGCTATTTTCTAAGTAGGTGATCTTAAGCAAGTCATTTCACTTCCCTGGTCTCAGTAAAAAGGGGATGTTGGATAAGACGTGTCCAGAAATCCCTCTTCCTCTAAAGTCCTATGATCTCCCTGGAGGTAGACTAAATTTTCCTACTGCTCCCCTGGCCAAGAACCCACACTGTCTCCCTACAGTCAACCATATCAAACATGAGACTACTATCCCAGCTCCCCACAATTCGTCCTCACCTGGCCATCTAACCATCTATGGCACGTTTAATGTGCTCCCCCCATCTCAGGTAACCAGCACACATCGTCCTCCCATGAGATGTGACACTTCCTCACGCCACTCGGTTCTTTCCTCAGCCTGTCCAGTCAGCCCTCACCCTCCTGGCCTGCAGAGGCCCAACTCCTTGAGACCTTCTCAGACCACCTCAGCCCATCTTTACTTTCTCAGACTCTAAATGGTAAACCTCCCTTATTTTTTGTTTTATATCGTCCTGTGTGTCATTAGGCTCTACAAATAGAAGGCGAATTCTCTGAGTGAAGAGGACCGAGCCTTCTGCTGCTTCTTGTTGGGTCTTCTACATCATCTACTACATAAAATTAGGAATTTAATAAATACTTGCTTGAAAAAGTATATAATAGTCTAAAACAAGAACTACAGACGTTAAAAAATAAGTTCTTACATGTTGCCCAAGATGTTTCTCATAGATAGCTCAGGTATTATTTGACGATTTCAAAAGATGCATTTACTGCTCCCATCTGGGTCCAAAGGTATAATATTTCCTATTAGTATAACTTAGCAATGATATAAAGAGTCTTCCCCCCTCTATTCTACAGTATATAACTTTTAGTTAGCTTCAAATTCCTAGGAGTTATTTGAATTTCAAATGAATATCACAACTGCAAAGAACCTTTTCCTAATGCAAAATGTCTTTGAAGTTAGAGCTTTATTATATGTGCTGAAGTGAAATCCAGTATTTTTAAAAATGATGCAGAAAAGTTGAAAACTTATTTTATAGTTGATATATAATATCCATGGTCTTTAATCAGTTAAGAATTTTCTTTTCCTAATAAAGGCACTTGGCAATAATTTTGATCAGTATTCCTCATGAGGAAACAATTGTATCACAATACAATATGCTATTTCCATCCTTTCTATTTACAATCTGAAGCACTTGGCTGTAATCAGGAAAATAAAGATTCAGAAGAAATTTGGCATTGAGTGGGTATTTATGAAAATTTCCCATAATTATAAAAGTAAGTTGTTGAATAGAAATAACTTATTTTAAAATTCTTTAAGTCATTCGCTGAGCAGTTTAAATGGCATCAGGCTGGGTATTTAAAAATTGGTGGCAGCATTTGGCAATGATTTCTTGGATATGATACCAGAGCACAGGCAACAAAAGAAAAAATAGACAAATTGTGCTTTATTGAGATTAAAAACTTTTGTGCATCAAAGGACACTATCAAAAGAGCAAAAATGCAACCCGCAGAATGGGAAAAAATATCTGCAAATCATATGTCTGATTAGGGATTGATATCCAGAACACTTAAAGAATGCCTATAACTTAACATGAAAAATAAACCACCTGATTAAAAACTGGACAAAGGACTTAAATAGACATTTTTCCAAAGATGACATACAAATGGCCAATAAACACATGAAAAGATGCTCAACATCAATACTCATTAAGGAAATGCAAATCAAAGCCACCATGAGTTATCACTTCACATTCATTAGGATGGCTGTAATTTTAACAAAAAAAACCAGAAAATAACAAGTATTGGTGAGCACATAGATACATGGGAACACTTGTGCATTGCTGGTGGGAATGTAAAATGGTGCAACCAGTGGAAAGTGGTATGGAGGTTCCTTAAAAAATTAAACACAGAATTACCATATGATCCAGCAATTCCACTTCTGGTTATATATCTAAACAAACTGAAAGCAAAGACATGAATTTGTATATTCATGTTCACAGCACTATTATTCATAATAGCCAAAAAATGGAAGCAACCCAAGTGTCCATCATGAGATGAACAGATAAAAAAAAAAAATGTGGTACATGCATATAATGGAATATTATTCAGCCTTAGAAGGAAGGAAATTTTGATATATGCTATAACATGGATGAACCTTGAGAATATTATGCTAAAAGAGTTTTGTGCCACAGAACTGTACACTTAAACATGGTTAAAATGGTAAAATTTTATATTATGTGTATTCTACCACAATGGAAAAAAATTAATGGTGGAAGAAGTCAAAGTGTGCTTTGACTTGAAGAAGTAAGGAAAAGCTCACCTGCTACGGAATAGCTCCTTGGCCCAGGGTTAAGAGTCAGCATTATGCTGTCATTCCTTTAATTTAAATATTTTCCTATCACAGTATTTTTTTCCTAAAGCAGATATTCCTGGAAGGGTATAAACTATTAAATTATTAATATCTTAATGTAAATGTGCCAGAGAAATTAATTGAAAGCTGAGTATGGTAGATTGCAAAAATGAACACAATTCTTCACTCCTCCCTACATCCATACCCTTGGCCAGGTAGCTTTGTACCTCCTCCCATTGTAAGGTACACTCTATTTCCCTACACCTTGAATTCAGGCTGGCCAGGGACTACAAATGCAGTGAAGGTGTGTGAGTTCCAGGACTAGGCCTCAAAAGGTACCACCTGCTTATTCTTTTAGAAAGTTCTTGAGAACAAGCCCAGGCTAGTCTGCTAGATGATGACAGATGGGTACCCAAGCAACCCTGTTGGCCTAGTGTCTATGGCCTAACCAACAGTCAGTCAATGGCCAACCTGAGAGGGAGGCCATCCCTAGACCCGCCAGCTCCTGGTTGACATACCAGCTGACTGCAGAGGCATGAGTGAGCCCAGCTGAACTCAGCCAATCCTGACCACATATAAAATATACTTATAAATACTAATTTAAAACTACTAAATTAAACTTTTTAAAAATTGCTATAGAATCAACATTTTATTTCTGCAGCATTTTATTTCTTTTTCTCAGGAAATGACTTACAGATTTCTGTAGAACTAGAGGGGATAGTCTATATTTCCTAATCAGCAATGCCAATCATGCTATCTTATTAGCTTTTTGTTTATTTATTTATTTATATTTTTTTAGAGACAGGGTTTCGCTGTGTCACCTAGGCTGGAGTGCAGTGGCGCAATCATAGCTCACTGTAGCCTTGAACTCCCGGGCTCAAGTGATCATCCTGCCTCAGCCTCCTGAGCAGCTAGTACTATAGGGGCATACCACCACGCTTAGCTAATTTTTAAAGCTTTTTTTGTAGAGATGGGGTCTTGCTATGTTGCCCAGGCTGGTCTCAAACTCTTGGCCTCAAGGGATCCTCCTGCTTTGGCCTCCCAAAGTGCTGGGATTACAAGTGTGAGCTACCACACCCGTCTGATTTTAACTTTTTAAACCATCACTATAGGGTTAAAAGAGCTCACATTATAATATTTCCTTTCCTACCATTTTCCCCATAACTTTATGGATTATTATAAAAGCTACTCATATTTCAAAATGGCCTGGATATAAAATTTACTTTATTGTTCCTGAAGTTAAAATTAACTTTGAAGGTTGTTACCTCCTTACTCCCTGGAATCTACATGAGGCGAAAATTTAGAAATTTAAAATTAGCCATACACACGTTCCTCCCAACCGAATAATAGTCATCAAAATCATGTGGGAGTTCAACTTTACATCCCAAGAAACTACAAGAGGAAGACTGCCCTTTTTTCAGTCTAAGTCTAGTTCTGAATATTATAAGATAATTAACAAAAGTAGGAACAACCATAAACTACATCTGAGTGAATCAGATGTATTTAAATGACTAAGCAGAAACTAGCAGGCAAAAAGATATTTGAATATGCATGATTTCTTTTCACAAAGAATGGGAAGACAGGTATCACCTTAGTTGAGTCCTTCCTAGACTTTCTCACCTATCAAGGGATACCCTCTATATGTTTCTCCCTGAACACTTAAGATGGACTCCTTTTGTAATATATGTATGTCTTTATTAACACAATAAAAAATAAGTTCTGGTGGCAAGTCCATAAACTACCGTGAGTTCACAGTGGGGACGAGCAAAACTATATAGGCATACCTCAGAGATATTGTTTGGTTCCAAACCACCACAATAAAGTGAATATTGCAATAAAGTGAGTCACAAAAATTTTTTGGTTTCC
This sequence comes from Propithecus coquereli, assembly GCF_000956105.1. Taxonomy (NCBI): domain Eukaryota; kingdom Metazoa; phylum Chordata; class Mammalia; order Primates; family Indriidae; genus Propithecus; species Propithecus coquereli. Next base: position 5,477,202 of record NW_012144966.1, on the reverse strand, counting down.
CAGTGAATATAAAAGTTATGTTTACACTACACTGTAATCTGTTAAGTGTGCAATAGCATTATGTCTAAAAAAAATGTACACCTCTTAATTTAAACATACATTATTGCTAAAAAATGCTGGTGATCATTTGAGCCTGCAGCGAGTCATAATCTTTTTGCTAGTGGGAGAGTCTTGCCTCAATGCTGACGGTGCCGACTGATCAGGGTGGTGGATGCTGAAGGTTGAGGTGGCTTTGGCAAGTTCTTAAGATAAGACGACAATGAAGTTTACTACGTCAATTGCCTCTTCTTTTCACAAAAGATTTCTTTGTGGCATGCGATGCTGTTTGATAGCATTTTTACCCACAGTAGAACTTCTTTCAAAATTGGAATCAGTCTTCTCAAACCCTGCAACTGCTTCATCAGCTAAGTTTATGGAATATTCTAAATCCTTTGTTGGCATTGCAATAATGTTCACAGCATCTTCACCAGGAGTGGATGCCATCTCAAGAAACCACTTACTTTACTCATCCATAAAAAGCAATCTCTCATCCACTTAAGTTTGGTTATGAGATTGCAGCAATTCAGTCACATCTTCAGGCACCACTAATTATAGTTCTCTTGCTATTTCTGCCACATCTGCAGTTACTTCCTTCACTGAAGTCTTGTCTCCTTCAAAGTCATCCATGAAGGTTGGAATCAACCTCTTCCAAACTCCTGTAAATGTGGATATTTTGGTCTCCTGACCCGAATCACAAATGTTCTTAATGGCATTTAGAATAGTGAATCCTTTCCAGAAGGTTTTCAATTTACTTTGCTCAAATCCATCAGAGGAATGGCAACTATAGCCGTACAAAATGTATTTCTTAAATAATAAGAATTGAGTGTTCCTGTCTCGCCGCATCCTCGCCAGCATTTGATGTTTTGGGATTTTTTGATAGAGGCCAATCTCACTGGGGATAGGTGATATCTCATTGTGGTTTTGATTTGCATTTCTCTAATGATTAGAGATGTTGAGCATTTTTTTATATGTTTGCTGGCCATTATTCTGTCTTATTTTGAAAAGTTTCTGGTCATGTCCTTTGCCCATTTGTTGATGGGGTTGTTTGATTTTTTCTTGTTGATTTTTTTGAGTTCTAGATAGATTCTGGTTATCAGCCCATTATCAGATGTGTAGAGAGCAAATATTTTCTCCCATTCTGTGGGCTGTCTATTCGCTCTAATGCAAATTAGTGCAACCTCTGTGGAAAAGAATTTGGAGATACCTCAGAGAGCTAAAAATAGAAATACCATTCAATCCAGCAATAGCACTATTAGGCATCTACCTAAAAGAGCAAAAGATATGCTATAATAGAGACGTCTGTACCCGAATGTTTATGGCAGCACAATTCACTATTGCAAGGATGTGGAAACAACCCAAGTGCTTGCCAATCCATGAGTGGATTATTAAAATTTGGTATATGTATACAATGGAATATTATTCAATCATAAGAAACGACAGTGCTCTAGAACCTCTTATACTTTCCTATATTAAATTTAAGCCCATTATCCAAAGTGAGGCACCACAAGATCGGAAGAATGGGCTCCACTTGTACTCGCCATTGAATTGGTACTAACTGATCAACACTAGGGTGATCACATGGCAGAAATACTCTACAGGGATTAGGGGGATTGGAGGGGGGTAAATCCTCAACTAAAGGACACGGGAGCATTGTAGGGGGGAAGGGCATGCCTTTAACCCTCGCTTGGGTGAGGCAAAGACATAAAGTGTAACCATAATATTTGTACCCTCATAATACCCTGAAATAAAAAAATAAAAAAAAAAAAGAAAGGGGCCTAAAGGGAAGAGGGAAAAGAGCCCAGAAAGGGGAAGTGAAATGGCTCCAGGAATAAAACTGTTTTTGGTTATACCTTGAAAAAAAAAAAATAAGAATTGACAGTCCAAATTACTCATTGATCCATGAGCTGCAGAATGAATGCTGTGTTTGCAGACATGAAAACAACATTCATCTCCTTGTACATCTCCACCAGAGCTCTTGGGTAACCAGGTGCATTGTTAATGAGCAGTAATATTTTGAAAGGAATCTTCTTTTTTTTCTGAGCAGTAATCGCAACAGTGGGCTTAAACTATTCAGTAAACCATGCTATAAACAGATGTGCTGTCATTCAGGATTTGTTGTTCATATTTCCAGAGCACAGAGTAAATTTAGCATAATTCTTAAGGGTCCTAGGATTTTCAGAATGGTAAATGAGCAGTGCCTTCAACTTAAAGTCACAGCTGCATTAGACCCTAACAAGAGAGTCAGCCTGTCCTATGAAGCTTTGAAGCCAGGCATTGACTTCTGTTCTGTAGTTAAGACAGTCTTAGATGGCATCTTCTTCCAATAGAAGACTGTTTCATCTACATTAAAAATCTGTTGTTCAGTGTAACTACCTTCCTCAATTATCTTAGCTTGATCTTCTGGATAACTTGCTGCAGCTTCTACTTCAGCACTTGCTGCTTCATCTTGCACTTTTACATTATGGAGATGGCTTCTTTCCTTACAACTCATCAACAAATTTCTGCTAGCTTCAAACTCCTCTTCTGCAGCTTCCACATCTCTCTTCACCTTCACAGAATTGAAAAGAATTAGGGCCTTGCTCTGGCTTAAGGGAATGTTGTGGCTGGTTTGATTTTCTATCCAGACCACCAAGACTTTCTCCATAAGAGCAATAAGGCTCCTTTGCTTTCTTATCATTTGTGTGCTCACTGGAGTAGCACTTTTCATTTCCTTCAAGAACTTTCTCTTTGCAGTCACAGCTTAGCTGACTCTTTGGCACACAAGGCCTTGCTTTCGACCTATCTTGACTTTCGATATGCCTTCCTCACTAAGCTTACTCATCTCTAGCTTTTGATTTAAGGTGAGTGTTGTGCAACATTTCCTTTCATTTGAACACCTAGAGGCCATTGTTATTAATTGGCCTAATTTCAATATTGTTGTGTTTTAGGGAATAGGGAGGCCTGAGGAGAGGGAGAGAGATGGGAAATGGCCGATCAGTGGAGCAGTCAGAACACACACATTTATTGATTAAGTTTGTTGTCTTATATAAGTGAGGTTTGTGGCATTCCAAAACCATTACAATAGTAACATCAAAGATCACTGAAAACAGACCACCGTAACAGATGTAATAATAATGGAAAAGTTTGAAACATTGTAAGAATTACCAAAATGTGACACAGAGACACAAAGTGAGTATATGCTGTTGGTAAAATGGCACCGATAGACCTGCTTGACACAGAGTTGTCACAGACTTTCAATTTGTAAAAGATGCAATATATGCTAAGTGCAATAAAGTAAAGCCCAATAAAATGAGGTATGCCTGTATTTCAAGATATCTGCAACAACTACAGTGTGAACTAAAAAGATCTGCGGTTTCTATTGGTGACAAAGCTACAAGTACTGTTAATACTACTCTAGTTTCTTGTCCAGATTCATAATCAAAGAAACGGTAAATTTCAGTCAGAGGTTAGTGCAAATAAAGATGTAGGGTTTTTTTTGTTAAAATTCATGATCCCCTGAATCCTATCCAGGGATAGCAAATTAAGAACCCTTGCATCCAAGATGTGATTTCCCCTATGTTCTTTTTGGTATTTAGAGATCAGTTTTTGCTTGAACTCCTCCAGTGATGGAGAAGTCACTACCTACTAAGTAGTGGATCTCCCATCATTTTGTTGTTGAAGAGCTCAGTTAGTTTGTTCTTCCAGGGAGCTGTCATCTGTCTACCATAGATTGCACTCATGAGCCCTTATTCCCTCTAGGGATATAGACCTAAGTCAGCTTTCTCTTCCACAAGACAACATTTCAGCTGTTAGAAGACAATAATGCTGCTTCCGTCTTATTCTCTCTTAGGCTAAATGAAGATCATCAAGAGAGGTTTTGTCTTGTTATTTATTCCTTATTCGTCTGTGCATCCTCAGAAATGGAGATGGATAAGACTTTGCTACCAAAAATTAGGTATTAAATATGTAATCACAGACTAAGGTGTGGAGAAAGGAAAGGATATTTATTGAACACCAGTTAACTTGCTTAATTTCATTTAAATAAGCTAGTAAATACTTTAGACTACTAGAAATAGTCTATTATTTAAAATATTATTAATGGTTATTGTAATATATTATTTAAGAAACAGTTTCAGTACAATTAATCCATTTGTTCTTAACACCAGTTTAAACTCAAAAGCATTATAGGACTCTGTGTTCTTACCTCACACACTATAAAATACCATAGAATTAAAAAAACACTTGAAATAGATTCATAAATTTATAATGTGTGAAAACCAAGGAAATGATTACTTTTTCCAGGAATATTTCAATAATGCTCAACATCATTGCGATATTAACTCTCAATACAAAACTCTATGGTGATATTTGGGATGAAGAAAGGATTGAAAATGTCCATAAAAAGGCCATGATTACACAGGATACTTTTTCTAGCAACACACAATTAAGAAATTTTAGAACCGAATGGGCCATAAGTCAAACTCCTCATTTTACCTATGGAGAAACTAAAGAGTAGAGACATAAGTTACTTGCTCAACAACAGCTAGTCAAAGTAGAATCAGGACCAGGGCCCCAGAATAGAGACTCCAAGTCTTCCACTTTTTATCTCACTCTCTCTTTTTTTTTTTTTTTTTTTGAGACAGAGTCTCACTCTGTCACCTGGGCTAGAGTGCCACGGCATCAGCCTAGCTCACAGCAACCTCAAACTCCTGGGCTGAAGCAATCCTCCTGCCTCAGCCTCCCAAGTAGCTGGGACTATGGGCACACACCACCACGCCTGGCTAATTTTTTCTATTTTTAGTAGAGATGAGGTCTCGCTCTTGCTCAAGCTGCTCTCGAACTCCTGAGCTCAAGCCACTCTCCCAGAATGCTGGGATTACAGGCGTGAGCCACCGTGCCTGGCCTTTATCTCTCTTTTAAGGGCCACACTAATCTTTATTGATGTCATTTGACTGGAAAACAATTGTATCATATTATTATTGTATAGTAACACCTTTTTTAAAATTTATGAAACATTCTAAACCTACAGAAAGTATAAAAATAGTGTAACAAACCTACAGGTCAACATGGAGACAAAGCAGTTGTAAAACAGATAACACAGCAAGAAAATGAAATAAAAAGTGTCCAGATTGTAAAGGAAGAAGTAAATATATCTCTATTCACAGATATGATTTTGAATATAAAAAATCTTATATATAGAAAATCCTAAGGAATCCACTAAAAAATCTATTAGAACTAGAATATGGAAAATCTTAAGGAATCCATTAAAAACTATTAGAATTAGTGAATAGGTTCAGCAAGGTTGCAAGATACAAGATCAATATGAAAAAATCAAGTATTTCTGCAAGGAAAAGTATGAAATGAAATTTAAAAGTAAATTGCATTTACCATAGCATCAAAGGAATAAAATACTTAGGAATAAATTTAACAAAAGAGGTACAAAATTTGTAGTCTGAAAACTACAAAATATGTTGAAAAATTATAGGAAATTATAAATAAATGGAAAGACATCCTATGTTCATGGATCAGAAGACTTAATATCCTTCAGATAGCAATGCTTCCCAAATTGATCTACAAATACAGTGCAATTCCTGTTAGAATCCCAGCAGCCTTCTTTATAGAAATTGACAAGCTGATCCTAAAATTCACACAGAAACTCAAGGAATCCAGAGTAGCCAAAACCATCTTGAAGAAGTAGGAGGACTCACACTTTCTGATCGCAAAACTTACTATACAGTAACAGTAATCAATACGGTGTGGTACTGGCATAAGGACAGGCATACAGATCAATGAAATAGAATTGTCTGGAAATAAACTCATCTATGGCCAATTGATTTTTGAGAAGAGTGCTAAGCTCATTCAATGGAGAAAGGCTAATCTTTTCAACAAATGGTGCCGGGACAACTGGATAGCCACTTGCAAAAGAACGAAGTTGGACCCTGATCTTATACGATATACAAAAGTTAACTCAAAATGGATCAAAGACCTAAATGTGAGAGCCAAAGTATAAAACTCTTAGAAGAAAACATAAGGGTAACTCTTCATGACCTAGATTTGGCCATGGGTTTTTACGGATATGACACCAAAAGCATAAGCAACAGAAAAAGATAGATATATTGGACTTCATCAACATTAAAAACTTTTGTGCTAAAAAGGACACTATGAAGAAAGTGAAAAGACAACCCACACAATAGGATAAAATATTTGCAAATCATATATCAATGGGGGCTTGTATCTGAATATATAAGGAACTCTTACAACTCAGTAATACAAAGACAAATACCCCAGCTAAAAATGGCCAAAGGATCTGAATAGACATTTCTCCAAAGAAGACAAATAGCCAATAAGCACATGAAAATTTATCAACGTTATTAGTCATCAGGGACTGCAAGTCAAAACCACAGTGATATATACCAGTGTACACCAAGTCAGACGGCTACGATCAAAAAGTCAGATGATAACAAATGTTAGAAAGGATGTGTTGTGGGTAAATTGGAACCCTCATACACTGCTGGTGGAAATGTAAAATGGTGCAATCCCTTTGGAATATAATCTGGCAGTTCCTTGAAAAGTTAATCATGGAATTTCTATTTGACTCAGCAATTCCACTCCTAGGTATATATCCAAGAGAAATGAAAATATGTCCAGGCGAATACTTGTACACAAATGTCCATAGCACCATTATAACAGCCCAAACTGGAAATGGCCTGAATGTCCATCAACTGATGGATGCATAAAAAAATGTGATATATTCATACAATGGAATATTATGCAGCCATAAAAAGGATTGAAATACTTATACATGCTAGAACCTGGATGAACTTTGAAAAGTTCATGCTAAGTGGAGGAATCCAGTAACAAAACATCACATATTTTATGATGCCATTTGTGTGAAATGTCCAGAATAGGCAAATGTACAGAGACAGAAAGTATTATAGATTAGTGGTTTGCTTAAGGCTGGGATGGATGAGGGACCTGGGGATGACAGCTAAAGTGGGAGGTGGGGGATGAGCATCTTTTTGATGTGATAAAAGTTTCTAAAATTAATTGTGATGATAATTGCACAACTCTTTGAATATACTAAAAACCAATGAATTGTATACTTTAAATGAGTAAATTGTATGGTATGTGAATTACATTTCAATAAAGTTGCTATAGAAAATAATTTTAAAAACACAACGTCTATAGGTATATATTTTTGCCCAAAGAAATAAAATGCCACAAATGTAGCTAACTCTATTCCAGTCTCTTCTCCCTCCCAGAGTTAAGTAACTTTTTTCTGAAATTGTTACAAATATATTTCTTTCCTTCCTAGGTTTTTATCTTTATTTTGTTTACTTAACTTTTCTTTGTTCATCTTCTTCTTTGGACTCTACTCATTAGCCTTTCTTCTTTCTTCCTATATAATAATATATGCAAGTACAGCTAGACATTTCCCTCTAACTATACTCTTTCAGCTGCATGCATAATTTTAACATGTACAGTCATTGTCATTTAGTTTTAAATATTTTCTAATTATTTTACGATTTTTATCTGAGCCTTATATTATTCAGAGGTTTTTTTTGGAAAAATTCAAAATGAATGGGGTGTCAGTTATTACTTTGTTACTCATTTCTAACTTTATTGAGTTGTAGTCAGAAAATATGCTGTGTGTAAATCAATATTTGCTTTATGACCTAGTACATGGTATAAATGGAAATTTGTTTTGTGATCTTTTAGTGTGTGGTCAAGTTTTATAAGTGTTTCATGCACGCTAGAAAAGAAAGTATTAATATTTAATTGCTGAGTTAAGATTATATATATATACGTATTCATTCTATCCATCTCCATTAATGTATTGCTCAAATCTTCAGTCTACTCTTACTAAATTTTGGACTCCTTTGTCTATCCATTGCCTAGGAAGCTATATTAAAATTCTACCACAAACATGGATTTGTACATTTATTTCCTTTAAATCTACTGAGTTTTGTGTTACATATTTTAAGGCTATAATGTTAGGTGTATATAAGTTCAGGATTGTTTTATCTTCCCAGATAATTGTCCCTTTTATCATTATGTATGGACTCTTTTCATCTCAATAATGTTTTCCCTTTGAAGTCTATTTTATCTGATATTAATATAACCGCTTTCTTTTTTTATTTCCTCTTCCCCCGTTACTTCACGTTCAACATTTCTGTGTCATTACATTTTAGCTGGATCTCCTAAACGTAGGAAATAACTGTATTAAAAAAAAAAAACCTCTGAGACTTTCTGTCGAACGGGAAGTTTTGTTCATTTACATTTATTGTGATTATCAATATATTTTCATTATTTCTACTATCTTTTTGTGTGTGTTTGTAGTTATCTTGCTTTTTCTTTGCTTCCTAATTTCTCCTTTCCTACATCTTGTTAGGATTGGCTGACTTTTCTTTATTTTCTCCCTACCCCTCCTCCCCAGATCTTCTGGTTAGGAAATTACACATCTTACTTCTATTCTCTTAGTGATTACTGTTATTTTTTTTAAGTTTTAATTTTGAAATAATTGTAGGTTCATAGTAGTTTGCAAAGAAATATACAGGCAGGTCTCATGCACCTTTCCCCTAATCCTCCCTCAATGTTAACATCTTACACAACTATAGTAAAATATCAAAACCAAGAGACTGGCATTGGTAAATATTAATATCTTATTCAGATTTCATCAGTTATACTTGCACTTGTGTGTGTGTTTGTGTGTGTGTGTGTGTAACTATCACCACTATCAAGATGTCCATCTGTACCATCACTATAAGACTCCCTTGTGTTACCCCTTTATTGACAGACAGACCCCCCTCTTCCCCTCCCCTTCCCTAACCTCCAGCAACCACTAATCCATTCTCCATCTCTATGTTATTTCACAAATGTTATATAAATGGAATCTAGAAGCATGTATACTTTGGAAATTGACTTTTTTCACTAAGCATAATTTCCTTGAGGTTCGTCCAAGTTGTTGGATCATTCCTTCTAATTGTTAAGTAGTATTCCATGGTATGGATGTACCACAGTTTATTTAATTATTCACTCACTGAATGACATTTGAGTAGTTTCCAGTTTGCGGCTGTTACAAATAAAGCTCCTATGAACATTCGTGTACAAATTCTACATGGAAATATGTCTTCATTCTCTGGGATGAATGCCCAGAAGTGTAATTGCTCGGTTGTGTGGTAAGTCCATTTTTAGTTTTGAAAGGAACTGCCAAACTATTTTCCAGAGTTGTTGGACAATTTTACATTCCCGCCAGCAGCATATGTGTGATCCAGTTTCTCCACAAATTTATCATGCATTCTTGACATAAATTCTAAAGTTAATCAATATTCCCATCCTCTTGAGCATTATAAAAACTTCCATTTGCTTTAACTACAACCTTTCTTCTCTCCTACCTTACACGTTGTTGGCTAATATATTAGTTCTACCTTGCATTTATATCCAGTAAATTAGTCATTATTGTTATTATTTTTAAACAGAATTTATTTTTAGAGCAGTTTTAGGTTCACAGAAAAACTAAGAGGAAGGCGCAGAGATTTCTCGTGTACTTCCTGCCTCCACACACGCATGGCCTTTCCCATGACTGACACCCGCCCCCCACCCAGAGTGGTACATTTGTTACATGTCATGAACCTGCACTGAAATATCATCACTCAAAATCCATAGTTTAAATTAGGGTTCACTCTCGGTTTTTTATATTCTATGAGTTCTGACAAGTGTATAATGACATGTATCCACCATTTTAGTATCACAGAGAACAGTTTCAGCACCCTAAGAATCCTGTGTGCTCTGCCAATTCCACCTTTCCTCCCCACTAACCGCTGGCAACCGCTGCTCTTTTTACTGTCTCCCTAGTTTTGCCTTTCCTAGAATATCATATAGTTGGAATCATACAGTATATAGTCTTTACATATTGGCTTCTTCCACTTGGTAATATGTATATAAGCTTCCTCCATGTCTTTTCATGGCTTGATAGCCCAATTCTTTTTAGCATTGAATAATAGTCCATCATCTGGATGTACCACAGTTTTGTTGATCCATTCACCTACTGAAGGACATCTTGGTTGCTTCCAAGTTGTGGCAATTATGAATGAATCTGCTATAAAGCTATCTTCCAAAGTGGCTATACCATTTTGCATTCCAAGTGGCAATGATAAGAATTCCTAGTCATTGTTATTATTGTTTTATACAGTCAATACTTGCTTTATTTATCCCGTGTTTACCTATTTCTTTGTTCACCACTGTTTTTCTTTAAAATAGCTGCTTTATTGATATATAATTCAATACCATAATGTTCAGCCTTTTAAAGCATACAATTCAATGGTTTTTGGTATAGTCACAGAGTTGTGAAGCCATCACCACTATCTAATTTCAGAATATTTTCATCACCCCAAAAAGAAACTCCATACCCATTAATAGTCACTTCCCAATCCCTCCTCCCTCCAGTTCCTGGCAACCACCAATTTACTTTCTGTCTGTATGAATTTGCCTATTCTGGACATTTTATAAGACTAGACTCATACAGTGTGTGACCTTTTATGTCTGGTTTCTTTCACTTAGCATAATGTTTTCAAGGCTCATCATGTTGTAGCATGTATCAGTATGTTTCCTATATATAGTGTACAGCATTCCTTTTTATGGCTATGTAATACTCTATCATGTGGACATATCACATTGTATTTATCCATTCATCAGTTGATGAACATTTGAGTTGTTTCCATGTTTTGGATGTTATGTTCTTGTATCTTATTTTTTTTTCTTCTGAGTTCATTTCCTTCATCCTGAAGAAAACATCAGTAGCTCTTTCAGTAAAATTCTTTGAATTGTAAATTCTCTATCATTCTGCAAATATCTTCATATTATCTTTCCTCTTGAGCAAAGAGATACAGGCTGATAATTATTTCATTCAGCACTTTGACAATATTATTCCATTATCTTCTGGCCCTTATCGTTGCTGTTGAGAAGAGGGTTGTTAGTCTAACTATTGCTCCTTTGTATGTAATCTGTCATTTTTCTCAGGATGCTTTTAAGATTTTCTTTGTCATTGGTTTTTTAGAGTTTCACTATAATTTCTTTATATGTGAATTACGTATTGCTTGGGACTCATGCTTCCTCAATTGGAAGATTCATGTCTTTCTCAGATTTTGTTAAGGTTTCAACCATTATCCCTTTAAATGTCATCTATCCTCTGTTCTCTCTATTCGCCCCATATGGAACTTCTTTCATTAGTACATTAGATCTTTTCCTTCTAACAACCTTGTTTCCTAACATCTCTCTCATATTTTCCAACTCTTTCTCTCTTTATACTGAATTCTAGATAATTTCTTCATATCTATCTTCTATTACCTTTGCTGACCTCTCACCTCTGAACTGAGTCTCATAGACTTCTATCAGTACATATATCATGCTGTAGTGTAATTAATTTTTACAAGTCCATTTCCCTTCTAGACTACAAGCTCCTTGAGGGCAGAGCTATGACTTGCTCATCAACTAATCTTTGCAAGGCTAGTGACTAGTATAGACTTTGTAGAAGTTGTTATTAAATATCATTTGAACTGAACTACTGTCAGATCGATTATAAACTATCTAGAAATAGTAAATTTTGACCTTTGGGCCTTACGATGATTTCAAAGGGAGTAATTATTTTATAATCAACTAAAGTATGAATAAACTAAACACTCAGTTTCTGTGAGAGCAAAACTTTGTCCCAGAATTTAGATTTCAACAATTAAGAGTGCAATAAAAAGCTGCTTGCTGACTTGTGAAATCTAGTGAATTCATATTAAACTGAAAAAACAAGAAATATATAGGTATAAAGCAGCTGTCAGAAACAGTTTCCTGATAATACTCAGCATATCTTATTCTCTATTTTTCTGAAATCTTGTCTAATTATTCAAGGTTGATTGCATGCCCATTAAATTCATTTAATACATACCTATGAATAATAGTAATATAGTAAGTGCTCATTAATGTCCCTAATTGCTGGGGAGGGAAGCTTCAAATTTGCCATGCTTTTAAAAGAAGGTGGTTTGATTATTACCTTCAAGGACATAGAGTAACTTGAGGTAACCACTACTAAATACTGTTTCCAATTAGAGGCTCTGGTAAATGTGTTTTAATGACTATAAACTCTTCATCTGTAATCAGAAGTATCATTTGCATACACTCAGCAGGCCCTTATAAATTTGCCATTAAATTATGTTAAAGATGTCTAGTTTACATCATTTATTCAGCATGTTATCTGTTTTCTAACACTTTAGAATTAACGAAAGTTTAAACCTCCCCTCTCCCCCTACATCCCTCTCTCTTTCTTTCTCTCTCTCCCCTCTTCCTCCCCTTACTGTTCTGGAGACTGATCAGGAAAGAGCACAGAGGGCCAGACAAGGAAAGTGACTTATGCAAAGTCACACAGCTAGCCAGCAGCCAAATTTTGACTGCTGAATCACTATTTATTTATAGATTGTAAAAGGTAACCTTCTGGCTAGTCAATGTCTTGTACTGCAACTTTTTAATTAGCAGAATTTGTTTCTTTTTCTAAGTGTAAATGAAATAAAGCAATTAACAGTAGTCAGGAGGAAAGGTTGCTCCACATCTTAATAATGTAATTACAAGTACAGGCCAGAAACAAAGAAGATGCCTTTAATTTCTGTAGCGGTCAGTGTTGTCACCACTGTAGCTTAATTTCTGGCTTTTCCAGGTTGTCTGGGCAAATAGATGGTGGGAGCCAGAGCAAATAATTTGTCTAGAATGAAGTTCAAAATAGCAGCACTGATATTATTAAGATGTTTTAATTTTATTTGGAATAACAATCTTCTATTCTACTTTTTTATGCTAGAATGTTCTTTAGATATGTCAAATTGACCTGTAGTATTGCATTATTGACCTGTAAGCCATGGCGGGGGTTGGGGGGGAAGTTTGGCCAGATGGAGATGGGATATGATAAGACAAGGGTGTGTGGAATTGGCAATAGTTGGTCCCAGTTCTGGCTTTGAACTCAACCATATTGCTGGCTCTGTCTTCAAAACACAAATCCAGAATCAGATCCCAAAGCAGCTAGTACATAGCTCAAAAGAACCATAGATTCTGAGCTAGTTTTAAACACAGTAATTGTATTCAACTCACAATTGGAATAATGTTATCTCTTATTCCAGGCAGTAAAACATGCCTGAACAGGAAATGAGACCTAGTTTCTTGTATCAGCAATACCACAGGTTGAGTGATTTAGGTCAACTAATCACTGCAGGAATGACCTGAAGGGCCTGCACACAACGGGGGATATGTCTGAGATGTGGGTGTTCAGTCACCCATCTTACAGTAAACTCTCAAGAATGAGCTGGGTTGTTTCGCATCTGCACCTGGTAAACAGGTAAGCACACAGCCCATCTCCAGGACAGTTGGGAGGGGACAGAAGGACATCCAAATTTTTAGAGATACATCTTTAAGTATCGAGGGGCAAAGACTCTAATGTGTGCCACTGACTTTCAAATGGTCCATTACTATATACATATTGAAAAAGAGAGAAAGAGAGAGAGAGAGAGAATATTTCACAATGTTAACAACTGATGAATCTCTAGGTGAAGGACATACGGTGTTTATTGTATTACTCTTTTTACTTTTCTATAGGTTTGAATTTTTTCAAGCTAAGAAGTTTAAAAAAAACCTTGCTTTTCAGGCTCAGTGAAATAAAAAGAATATGGATTCATTTAAAAATAGAGTTAAAAGAAGAGATGATAACAAGAAAAGAAATAAAAAGGGAGCTGGCAGAACCAAGAAAAGATGTTAAGGAGAAAAATAAAACCATTGCACAACTTAAAACCACAGGTAGACGCTGCTTGAGCAAAACACACAATGTGCAGGGAAAGGACATGAAAGTGACGTCAGAGAGAAGATGGTAGACATGGGGCACAGACAACTCAAGGATGCTCACATCAGATGTTATTCATTCATTCATTCAGTATTTATTCAGCAACTACTAAATGTTGGGTCCTATGTCAGGAATCAAGGATGCAACGTACCCTCGAGAAGCTCAGAAGAAGGAGAGAGCACAACCAATAACAAACCGACCACAGCCTGTGACATCTGCAACAGAGGTATGCACCATGGAACCCATGGGAACAGAGAAGACGGAGTACGAACATGCCCAGGTTGGGGAGCGTATTCATTTCCTGTGGCTGCTATACCAGATCACCACAAACTTGGTAGATTAACACAACAAAAATGTATTCTCTCACAGTTCTGGAGGACTGAAGTCTGAAATCCAATTTCGCTGGGCTGAAATAATGGAGTTTAGGGGAGCTGCTCTCTCTCCCTCTCGAAGCTCTAGAGGAGAATCCGTTCCTTGCCTCTTCCAGCTTCCGGGGGCTGCTGGCTTCCTTGGCTTGTGGCTGCATCACCGCCACCACTGCTTCACATCGCCTTCTCCTCTTTGGTGTCAAATCTCCCTGTGCTTCCCTCTATTTAGGGCTCACCTGGCCGATCCTGGATACTCTCCCCATCTCAAGATCCTCGCCGTCATCACACCTGCAAAGTCCTTTCTTGCCATGCTAGGTAACATTCACAGGGACCCTGGGATTAAGATGCAGACATCTTTTGAGAGGTCATTGTTCAGCCTACCCCACGGAGGGAGTTAGGGAAGCCTCACAGGGTGATACCTTGCCAGGATGAGTGCATTCCAGGAAAGGACAAAACAAGTACAGTAGCACAAGGTGCAGTAAACACAGTGGCCTGAAGGGCCTTGAGGCAGAGCACCACAGGGTAGCTGGACTGGAGAGGCAGGCAAGAGCCTCTTTGTGCCATTGGTCTGTAGGTGGTGCTAAGACAAGGAGGACTCTAAACCAGAGAAGGATAGGTCCAGATTTGGCTTTTGGAAGACTCATCCTGGCTGCAGTGTGGAGGATGGACTTGCAGGGGGGGAGACCAGGGGACAGGAAGACCAAGTAGGAGACTGCTGCAGGAGCTCAGCCTAGAAGCAGGGGCAGTGAGGACAGCAAATTACAACAGGGCCCTGAAGAAACAATATTCTTAGCAGCAAATGTTGGAGACAACCAGAAATATGGTAATACTTTTTAGATTACTGGATGGGTTGCGCTATTTTTACGCTAATCTCTTTCACTCTTGTGGATAATTGAGTTGTCTGCACTACTAACACAAACCAAGTTAAAACTATAATCCCATATGTGAAAAAGAAGAAAGAAAAATTTTCAGTCAGGAACAGGTTTTTAATTTGTCTTGGTTTTTGTATGCTGTAAGGTTATTTCATTCCTATCCTGAGAAAGTCTCATGACACTAGATCCAAATCTGGTGATTTAAAAGCCAACAGAAAAGGTCAGGGTTACATAACACAGTATATCGTTGCTATTCTACAAGCTGTTTCGTGCCAATTTTTAATCAACCTTGAAACCTAGGCAGAAAACCCCACCATATTGCCTTCCCATGCAATTAAGAACTATTACATTTGTCTTTTACTAGGGAACACATTTACTTACATAATTGTACATTCCTTATTTTTAAAAAACCAAATTCCATTTAGGATAAGCCTTAGCTTTACTAAGAAGCCATCAGTTTTTTTGGCTTCTGAGAAATTTAAGTTTTAGCAGAACAAATTTATGGGAAAAGTATTACATTTAATAACACACGCTTTGAGGGCTTTTAATACTTTATTAAAAAAAGAGCAACAATAGTTAAGAAAAGGCAAGGTTCCAGTTAAGGAAGTCTTAAACTTGGATCTATTACAACTTAATCCTGTATAATATTGGGGAGGGAATCTTTGAAACAAGGACAGGCACGCTGAACACAAAGGAATGCTATCGTTTGCGTCCAGATCAACATAGGGCCCCATAACTTTCATATTTTGCAAGAACATGTTTCTAATAATAATTTTAACAACCCACAATCCTTTGTTTCGAAAGAAGCAGGGTTGCAGGCTGCCTTTTGCAGGTCCAGCCCAGGTTTGGAACAAGACTTCCTCCCCTAAAGCTGGATGCTGTGAGCTCCCTCAGCTGCAATATTCTCCCCCACGCCTGCCTGGGTTTCCGGAGTACATACCCACTGTGGGAGGGAGCAATGCCTGCCTTGCACTGCGACAGTACTTTGCCAGCGGCTTCCCCTGAAGATTGAGCTCTATCGTCTGTGGCAGGCACCAGACACCAGGTGAGTTTCTGCCTCAATATGGGGAGAGATCATGACATTGCCACCCACTGACTGATCTCTGCCAGAGACTCCTGTGGCCCTCACCACCCACCTCACTAGATCTTTCTGAAATCAAGGCAGAAATGAAGTTCAAGTTTTCTGTATCTCTTGTGACTTGGGCTCTTCACTACCTCTAAAGGGCTAGTCCTCACAGCCAAGCTAATGTCCCCTAACCCTGCACTCCATATTCCTAGCAAAATCCTCGTATCCCACTGGTCCAGCAGCCAGGTCCCACCATACCTCGTGGTCAATGCACATGTGACACCCATAGGACTCATGGATGGTAATTGCTATTTGGCTCTGCAAGTGTAGTTCAAAGACTCACAGAATGCTGTACGTCTGACTCACAGTTATGGCTGTGGTGCTTATAACATCGGGTTTGCTCAAATGTTGCTCACAAAGAACTGTCCCCTTCTCCACTGTGACACCAGTAACCATATCCAAAGGTATATGACAATAATTCCACTTCTGTTTTGGCTCTTTTATTTACAATTGCATAATGGTACTATGTTAGTTCTGGAAATTTAATGTAAATAATCCATCAGATAATATAAGGAGGGTGACTTCAAACCACTTCTTCAAATGTTTTTCAAGTATTTCTAAAGCATGCTCTCTCTCTCTCTCTCTCTCTCTCTCTCTCTCTCTCTCTCACACACACACACACACACACACACACACGTATATCACAAAAATATAGCTACTTTTTGAGGACACAGTCCATATGAAAACTTCTTCGATATCACTTCCATATTGAGAAGGGTTCTCTGCTCTCTGCTCATGATTTTGCTGCACGGAATGTTGGTTGCATTTCAGGCCCTCATTGTCAATTAGCTGATTCGGCTTAACGTGGGCTGTGACAAGAGGGAACGCAGTGCAGATATCTTCCAAGTAGCCCTGGAACAATCAGATCCCTGCAAGTTCAGAGGCTGAAGAAGAAATAAAGACCCCGCCCCCCAAGAATTCACAGGATTCACCTCGAGCTTGAATGAGATATTCACGATGCTAACATGGCCTCTAGGACTCCACATAGCATAACACTCACACACTATATGTTTCGGTTTCACCTAAAGACACTAAACTTTCAGGAGATTCCTAACTACTGACAAGGCAGCTGTTGAGGGTAAAGAAACTGCCAAGCAAGTGGAGGCAAGATAGAGACGAAGCAAGGGACACCGCCTTTGACAGCCGACTCCCTTTGATTTTTCCATCAGTAGGAAAGGCCTTTCCAGAATTTCTCTGGAGGGGATTGGGTAAGTCTAGAACTTGGAAATAAGTCACTGCTTAGAGATGATGCTAATAAAAATGGTTCAGAAAGTAAACCTACAATTTAAGCTTTTAAGAAGATTACTGTTTAGGTCCTACTCGCAAAGACAAGGCAGGCTAAATGAGGAGTTATTTGTAGGGGGTGAGGGAGGTCTGCTCATGTGAGCCAGGGTACAGAAAGGGAAGGTCCTGGGTGAGCTGGGAGGGGAGCTGGCCTGAGGGTTTCTCATGAAAACAATAATCCACAGGCCAAGACTCGAGCCCACTTGCTGGGCATTTCTGTTTGGGCCACACAGTATCCCCTTCTCTTGGTGACCATCATGTGGATGTCCAGTCCTCACCAAGGTGCTTTGAGAACACCAGGCCCCATGACTCTGGCCTATGGGACAGGACATGAACAAAACGTCATCCAGTCAGACTAAAGCCCATGTTTCTTCTTTAGTGGTTGGGAAAGTCAAACTCTTCTCTCCTGGGAGCAAAAGGGAGTATGTAGCCCAGAGGTATGAATCTGCTAAAAGTGGAACCAAAAACCCTGAGGAACAAAAGTTTAAAATGAGAGTGAGAAACTGAGCGTTCAACATATTGTTCGAATCCCTGGATCAAGGCTTGCCTGAACCCAGTGTTCTTCTGGCCTTTTACATAATTCAAGAATGGATTCATTTCTTTTATTATTTAAGCCAGTTAAAGGTAGGTTTTCCATAACTTACAACCTAAAGCCTCTTAACTTACAAAGCATTCTTGGTAGGGAAGCTAAGTTCAAAGGCCAGAAGAGAGACTGACTCCTATGGCAAGCTAAAGAATTCAGGCCAGTGGTCCAAGTTCCTATAGAAGGAAACAATTTGAGAGTTACAAAGAAGGTGAGGTGAGGCCAGGAGATGCTATGCTTTGAGTCCCCCAGCATTCACGTGCTGGAAACTTAATCCCCAAAGCAACAGTGTTAAGAGGTAATTAGGTCCTGAGGGCTCTGCCACCATGAGTGGATTACCATTGTTATTGTGGGAGTGGGTTTGTTATAAAAGTGAGTTCGGCTTTGTCTTGCTCTCTTTTGTGCACTCTCTCACCATGTGCCTGACTCCTTCCACCATGTTACAATGCAGCAAGAAGGCCCTCACCAGATGCAGGTCCCAACCTTGGACTTCCCAGCCTCCATAACCGTGAGCCGAATGAACTTCTATTGTACACAAATTACCCAGTCTGTGGTATTCTGTTGTAGTAGCACAAAACAGACTAAAACAGGTGATTTAGGAAACTAGTGTTGAGGTCATAGGCAGACAGCAGGACTTCATTTTATGCAGACCTGGTATGACATGCCAAGCTCAGGGTAGGCCTTTGAAGGAGTCATGTCAGGGCAAACACAATCTTCAGGGAGGTGTAGAGCTCATGGCTAAACGTACATTAGTCTATATTTACATTAGGGATCAGTCCGCACCTTGCCAAAGATGACAAGATACCATTCTGAGAGTGATGAAGGACTGGGCAAGCGACCAGGTGAGGCACATGTACAGGTGTGTACCTCCTGGGAACTATACACAGGAGAAGTGGATGTTATCTGCCAGCCCCCAGGCAATTAAGACACCCTGATGGGCTATGACAGATGAAATGAAGAACTTTGACTTTATGTAAAATGGAAAACAGGGAGGGGAATAGGTAATAAAAGGTATAAACTGAATAGTGGAATATTGGTCCTTCAGAATAAAAAAAAAAATCCATCTAAAATAAATGGCACAAAGTCTTATGTTAAACCTGAACGAGGCTTCCCAGCTGGGGGTGCTGGTCCTGCTGGTTGGTTAAACAACAGTCAAGGTCTATGAAATATGATCACACTACTAACACCAAACACCTCTGTCAGCTGTTGCCAGTGCTACACACCCTATCTTTCCAACCTAGAAGTCTGGAAAATGGCAGAAGACATGGGAAGAATCCTTGCCTTAGCACTTCAAGATATCAAGTGTCATTAGGAAGAGTTCTGGAATGTGACTACTCTTGCCGAGTAAAGGGGAAGCAAATATCAAAGGGAGTAAGGAAGGCACTAGATGTAGTGAAACAGTGGTTATAGTTAAAAAAAAAAGCAAAGTTACATCAAATAACTGACATGATTTTTCTTATTTCCATTTTTAATGAGTGAAGTCCAAAAATTACTGATTATTAGATCTATTTTTTATGACATTGCCTATAATATAGGTTGATTATGCTACTGCTATTAATAGCTAGTGCTTATCGGGTATTTCTATGTGTCTGGCACTTTGCTAACTATCTGATATGCATTATTTTATTCCTACAGCAACCCTACAAGGTCTGTATGTATTATTTCCATTTTATAGAGAAAGCCAAAAAATGGAGAAATCAAGAAACTTGCCAACAAATTTAATAAAGAGGCTGAACTTAAAACAGCACTATACAGGAACAAAAAGGATAACTCTGGGGAATGTCATCCTTTCCATGGTAAGCTCTCAAATGCCAATTTGAATAATCATTAACATTTTAAAAGAAATTGTTTAAATAATTCTCATAAGCAAACAAAATGAATATGGCATCCTATATCCCACACCACCTAGGTGAAACATGCAAGTTGAACAGTCACAGAAATGCTAATATTATTTTTTAAACTTTTTAAAGTTGTAGCACATAATAGATACAGACAACTGCAAAGAGAATTATTTAGATAAACAAATTACTCTAATGAATTATTATAAGACAGACAGCCTTGTAACCACCATCCACACCAAGAAACAGAAATTGGGCCCCTGCCCAAGCCCTCCCTTTGCCCCAGTCCCATCACAACCCTCTCCCTGCCCCAGAAAAACTGCCAGCCTGTCTTTGTGGCAATCACTTTCTTGCTTTTCCGTATAGTTTTATCACCCAAGTGTGTACCCTTTGGTACAACTGTAGTTGCCTTTTTTCTGCTATGTCTTTTAAGTCTATTTTAATCTATAGATTCTCCCACCATACATTCTGTCCCTTTTTCTCTTTGTAAAAATGATTTTTGAAGAAACTAGGCCATATAAACCTATAAACTGGCAGAGTTTCCCACAGCCTGGATTTGACTGCATCAATGTGAGTATTACAACTAGTTAGTATGAATCAAGACATAAGGAGGGTATCACGTAGATTTAAATGCAAATACCTGGTCTGCCAACTTCACAAGTGCATTAAAACTATTTCTCTAACAAGGACCAGGAGACTTATTTATTCTTTTACAAAAGCTTTGATACAGCTGCTTTGAGGTCATCCGTTTCTTTCTTCCTTCCTCCTTCCGGCTGCCTTACACATACCTTTCCTAGAAAATTTAGTAAAGGGAAATTGCCACATTGGATACAAAAGGAAGGGGAAAAAATCAATAAGTATAAACAAAACAAAACAAAACAGAAAAAGGATTTTTCTTAATAAGGAAATGGAAAGGACCAACAACCTCTACCCAGCCTTTTGATTATTTTCAAGTTTTGACACTTTTCTTTTTTTAAGAGATAGTCATATGCAGCTACCAGCAGAAAAGAGATAGAGGTAGCAAAGCAAAATCAACAAAAGGGCAACACAAAGCTCGACATGATTTTTTTCCAATACAGCAACAGAAGCCACATTCATGGTCTCCCTCACATTTATTCTTACGCCACACTGTTTTGAAGTCTTAGTTTCTAGCAATGGCCTTCAGGCATGACCTAAATATAGCTTTGCAGTTAAACCCACTTGCTGTAAGATCTTGGGGCACATTATTTAACACAAGTTCCCTTATATGAACAGTGAGGGTAATATTTACCTTATGAGGTTGTTGGGGGGCTTAAGTGAGATAATAGCTATAAAGTGTCACATGGTAACTGCGTAACAAATGTCAGTCTCTTCACTTTGCCTCTTCCCTGCCAAGTTGTATCAATTTTCCTTTAAATGTGTTGACTTTAAAAATTCAAGCCATTGAAAATCAAAAGTTCAAATAAAGGGCATAAAAAATTCTGAAGTTTCATCTCACCCTATGTAGAATAAACCTTTCTGACAATGTAATTGTGAATTTGGGTATTTAGCAATATGCATAAACTTAAAGAACTAACAGCAAACCCTCCTTGACAGTATTTCCCACATTCTTCTTCTCCTGTCCACTCCCTCTACAACCTTGCTGGTTTGGCCTTTATTTACGCAACCACATAGCATGAGAGACCTTGGAGATCTTCTAGTCCAACCCTGATTTTACTGGTAAGGAAACCAAGGCCCAGAAAATTAGGCGACTTGCCCAAGCACAAGTCAACAGACTCTAGTGCTGGTTGCCAATTAAATGCCTATGGGGTGGGGTGAGGGCGTCAATAGGTAAAAGAAATGAGAACAAAGGGAGAGGCTACAGTGGGGCTCCAGCTCACTGTGATCATGTGGGAAAAGGGCTCTGTTGCTAGAACTTCTAATCTTTAAAGAGATGATGGAAACTTGAAATTTTATATTTAATATCATTCTTAAATGTTGGCAATATATTAAACATTTTTTAAACCTTTCTGCAAGTTAAGCAAGACATATGTATGGACTGGATTTCACCCACAGTTGGCCTGTTTGAGGCTGCTATTCTATATCCTGCTAATCCTACTTTAAATTTCTTTTATTTAATTTGCTTTGATTCTTGCACTCCCTGCTCAAAAGAAAATCTTCAATGGCTCCCCATTCTCTATAAGATAAAGTCCAAACTTCTTCACCAGTCCTTCAAGGCAATCCATGATGATATCTAAGATCCTAAACCATATTTTCACCTTACAGTCAGTCTCAGTCTTCCACTGCAACCAGAAGGACAGCAAAATTGTACCCTAGGTAGGGAAATGTTCAGAAAGGTACCTACCTCAGACCCCAAGGGCTGCTCCTTGGTCCCGGACTTTTTCCTTCCCTGCAGTGCCCTCCACCTGTGTACTCCTATCATTGAAACCTTGTCCATCCTTAATTGTCCAGCTCAAATACTACCTCTCCACGAAACATCCCTCATGGCCCCAGCTGAAAGCCCCCTTGCTCTGAATTTTCACAGGACTTTATAGCACTTACATGACGCTTACCACATACTGCCTTGTTTTGCAGTTACCTAGATAGCTCATTTCCCCAAGCACCTAAAAATATTCCTGGAAGGAAGAGTTTAGGTCTTAGACTATGTTGAATATTCCCACAGTGCTTTGGGGAGCAGGGAGTTCCATAAACATCTTAGAAACATTATTCTTTTGTACTGAAAACCTGGAGATCAAACATAAAGAAAGTACCCTTTCTTTGCCAGGCAGAATTCTGTCACATCTATACTTCTAGAGGCAGAGCTCTTCACCAAGTAGGCAGGCTTCTGAGTTGTGCAAAGGGCAAAGACCTCATCTTCCTGGCTCCCCAAAGCATCTTCCCCACTGAACCATAACTTCCTACTTGCTTTGAGATTTCCTCCTCCAGAAACGCTCACATCTTTGCCTTAGACGATATTGAATCTCAGTGGCTATTGTTAAACATTCATTTATTACATGGAAGCATTCCAGGGGAGTCAGTCTTTTTCTGTGGAGTAAGGTTAATTGATCAGATCTGATGGTAATACTTTGAAAGGAACAGAGAGCTGGGCTATCCAGCAAAGAGACCTGCAAATATTTCAGTTGCGATAAACGGATGGAAGCAAGCATCATTAAACCTTGGCCAGCCAGCAACCAAGGTTAATTTTGATTGTGGGAGTCACACACTTACTATCTCACACTTTGTTTTTCTGGAGCCACCCTGTTTTTAGCCATTTCTATTCTGTTAGTGTCAAAAAAGAAAAGAAAAATTATACTCCATTTTATTTTTACTGGCCTGGACATCTAGAGGCATTCAATAAAATGCTTATTGAATGAAGTTCAAAAATTAATTTTTACTTTTGCTTAAAACAAATGCAATTACTGAAAGGATAAAAATACCACATTCTTACAAGATGGCCTAAATTTGCACAACAATGGGAAAAGTTGCTTCTTTCCCAATTGTAATAAAAGAAAAAAATAAAGAAAACAATAGGAAAAGTTGGTAACAGCCTTATCTCAAATCAGCAATAGTTAAGTTGTCAGCTCAGTAATTACAATTAGCATATTCTGGATACACCCTTTCTAACCTGTACAAATACACACTGTCAAAGGCAAATTCAGCTTTGCAAACATTATTTGTCTCACATTTATGTCACATGATAATTTGTATTTGGGTATCAGAGAGCCAAGACAATCAAGAATTCCAGGAAATGTCAAAGAAAACTAATGACTACAGAAGTTTCCACTATGAAAACAATGTTTTCCTGTTTTGGATGATGCCATGGTAGGTCACATCTACTGACCCTCTAATTTCTTCACCAAGAGGGGATAACTCATTCTTAAACTTTCACTGGGAATGTGTCTAGTATAAGTGTAATATAACAAATATACTCAAAGAAGATCCCCAAAAAGTGATTCTTTTCTTTGTAACTCCTGTGGGTGGAAGGAAGGAGAGAAATCAGGAAAAGTTACAAACATTGAACAAGAGGCTCTGAGTCCCCTCATTTTTCCTATCTTAATATCTTTTGTGATGAAATGGACTTAAAGCAGTACTCTCCCCTCTTGAAAATTAATAAGGTGGACACGCTTACTTATCTACTTATTCCTTACACAAAAATTATCTTCTGCGTTTAGAAACCAGCATTTGAGACACTTTTCAAGCATAAATAAGGATTCTAGATCTTCGGTTATTGGTTAAAATCTCTGATTTAGACCAGTAGCAGCAGATATTTTATGACTATATTGTTGTAAAATAAAAATATCAATGGCTTTGTTAAAGAACAAGAACAAAGTAGCACTTATGAAAACAGGAGGAAGCCTGGAGTCCACTGTGTTCAAGCTCACCCCCACTGGAAAGAACATGAATGCTACTGGAGGAAGGGCTGGCCAGAGCTCTTTTTCTGATCTTAAACCAAACCAAAAATAAATGGGCCCTCCAGTCCCCTTTGATCTTGTTAAATGTGTATTGCCAGTGTAAACTGGCGTTGTTTAGGTTGACAATGTTTTCCCAAAGGGCCAGTGAGAAAGAATGAGAGAGCCCTGCAGTTGCAACCTGAGAATATCAGTGTTCCTGGCACGGAAATGGAAGAGCTGGGCTGAGACACCGGGGACACACACGCAGGGCATCTGCGTGAGTTGACATTTGGTTGCCCTCACTGAGTTCCCTGCTTCTGAGAACGGGGTGTCACCTTTTTTTTTTTTTAATTGTAAAAGAATCATGGGGTAAATGAGCACAATTCACCCCCACACTCCTAGAAACCTTCCGGGGAGAAGAGGGCGGGATAAGGCTGGGGAGGCGGGATCCGTCGGGACCCAGAGGCCCAGGGACAGCCCGCAGAGGTCAGGCCGAAGCCCTGGGCGCCCACTCCGGTGACTGATGCCCGGGAGAGGAAGACTGGGGGCCCTGCTCCCCAAATAAGGGGGGGGTTAAGTCAATGCGTGGGCACGTCACATGTCAGCTCTTCCCACTCGGACAGCGCGGGTGTCTTCCCGAGAGTTGGCAGGATGGCGGCCGAGGAGCAGGGGCGCCCGGAGCCAGCGCGGGGCTGCGCGGGGCTGCAGGCGGCGGCCCTTACCTGGTTCCTGCGGTACCACGCGCCCGACAGGGAGCCATTGCCGGCGCCCGGCACCCAGTACGTGAAGTTCAGGGACAGCTCGTCCAGGGCGGCCGAGGCGGCGTCCCCGGGGCCCGCCATTAGGTCTCGATCCCGGTGCTCGGGCTCGGGCCGCGGCCGCCTCCCGGCCGGGCTGCACCGCGAGGAAGCCGCGCCCGGGCCGCGCCGCAGCCACTTCCTGCGCGGTGCCGGGCGAGGCTACCTGGCTCCCGCCCCCGCGCGGCCGCAGGTGCGGCGCCCGCCCGCCCGCCCGCCCGGCCCGGCCCGGCCCGGCCTCCCTCCCCCGGCGCGAGGTGCCCGCGGGGATCCCGGCCGTCTGCGGCCTCCCGGTGCTGCCCGGCGCGCACCGCGTCCTCCCGCCCGCCGGGCCTCCGCTCGGCATCCTCGCTGACCTGCCTGCCCGGTGTCCGCACGGTCATCTCCAAGGCGCTTAAGGGAATGGGAGAGAAAGGAGACATTGACCAAGCCTAAGCAGCTACCAGCATCTCTAGCTGGCAATTCCAGTTCTCTATCTCCAAATAGTTTTTCTCATTGATAGTTTTAAAATTGTTTGCATATGA
The DNA here is from genome assembly GCF_000956105.1 of Propithecus coquereli. Lineage (NCBI taxonomy): Eukaryota > Metazoa > Chordata > Mammalia > Primates > Indriidae > Propithecus > Propithecus coquereli. Next base: position 5,451,579 of record NW_012144966.1, on the reverse strand, counting down.
AAAAGTAATGAGTTCCCCCAAAATATAGTAAGCAAGATGAGATTGTAAAGATCCAAGCGATTAAATCTCAGTGCCAACATTTGGTAGATCCTTAGTAAATATTCCTGGAATGAAGGAAGGAATTCCCAGTGGTGGCTGGAGGACCCCAACGTGTATTTGGTGAATGGATTGTGTTTACTTCAGATGGGACCAGAAGGAATTGCTGACAAGTTGCCAGCTACCGTACATATGAATTTAGGATGGAAGATAGTGTTAATGGTCTTAAGAACTCTAACCAGATGTTCTGGTTTTACCTGTATTCAAATTCTAATGTGTTACCACTGATGATCTGTAAGGAATTTTTCACTTTGAGAACATTATATTGCTGCCTGAAGCTCTGGAACTTGCAGTTCTTTTGTTTACACGATGCTGAGATTCTTCTTAGAGAATGTGCTTTACTTCCATGACTTCATGAAAGAGACATTGCTGCCTAGGAGGGACCAGGGAGAAAGTTTTCAGTGTTTCTTAGGGAAAACGTGCAAATGAGAGAAAAAAGTGAGAAAAGGTCATTTCAGATACAGAAAAAACAACACGTCATCTTGGAGGTTGTGTAGTTTCTTGCTTGAGCACCTGAAATGTTCGGTGAACAGTTAATAATGATAGCTAAGTTAACTATTCCTAATTTTAAGAGGCTGATTTATTTCAAATAAATATGTGAAGGAAAAAAGTGTCTATTTGTTATATTTTTTCTGACATCACATTAATTCATGTCAGTTGTTTTATTAATACTTCTTTCCCTTGGTATGCTTTAGGGTGCAAATAACAATATCCAAAGAAGAGTGACTTTAAAAGTAAGTATCTGTTATCTCCAGAGGGATGTGTCTCTACGTGGTTCTATGATGTCACTTCCATCTTTCTGCTCTGCCATCCTTGAGGTACAGCAGCAAGGGAGGCTGGGAAAGTGATTCTTGGGCATTTCTAGACTTGAGAGTGAGAGGTGAGCTCTGCCAGCCAGGATGAACAGAAATTGGGGGATCGTGGTGGGAGGGGAACCCACAGAACCTGGTTCAGTCACTCTTTAGTATTTTCTATCCACCAGATTGTAAGTAGTTATACAGTTGCTAACAAGCAAAATACTAAGTGGATCATGTTGCTTTCCTGTTTAAAATACCTTGAGGCTGGGCGCGGTGGCTCACGCCTGTAATCCTAGCACTCTGGGAGGCCGAGGTGGGTGGATCGTTCTGAGCTCAGGAGTTCGAGACCAGCCTGAGCAAGAGCGAGACCCCGTCTCTACTAAAAAAATAGAAAGAAATTGGCCAAACAACTAAAAATAGAAAAAAAAAAAAATTAGCCGGGCATGGTGGCGCGTGCCTGTAGGCCCAGCTACCTGGGAGGCTGAGGCAGGAAGATCCCTTGAGCCCAGGATTTTGAGGTTGCTGTGAGCTAGGCCGACGCCATGGCACTCTAGCCTGGCAACAGAGTGAGACTCTGTCTCAAAAAAAAAAAATAAATAAAATAAAATACCTTGAAACCTCCCCATCGACACAATAAAGTTCACACTTTTTAAACCTAGCATATGAGACCCTTTATGATCTGGCCCTCATAGTCTTGTGAGACAAAGCAGCAAATGTAAAAAGCCACGTTTGCTTGTTTCCGCTTGCCAGTATAATTTCACAAAGCCTCTCACTCTGTGATGACATGCAGCTCTCTGGAAAGATGCTTTAGAGGCAAAATAGGATAGAGCACGTGGCCGCTGAGTCACGATATTCCTTAAAAGATAAATTACCCCAGTCCTTACCTTTTCCTACACATGAGATAACATTTGATAGGGTTAGTGATTATGCTTCTACACTCTATTACCAAATATACTTGAGTAATCTATAACCAGGTCATACCAAAACCTTGATGTGGTGTTGCACATCCTGAACCCCCACCACCCGTATTTAAGCTGTGAACTGAAACACTCCTGGGCTATAGGCCTCCGTCTTCAGTCTTCAGTAAGACTTCTGAACAAAACTGACTTCAATTCCTTAAAAGCTTCACTTTTTTCTTTAGTTGACACTCTGCTACACTCAACTCGTTCCCATTTTATTTTCTAGTTAAAAAAATCATTTTCAGTTTCTTTATTTTGTTAAGAACCTCTCATGTTTGGAGGAAGACGGTACTCGGTGCAAAGATGATATGCTGTACAGCCTACCACGTGCTGTTCTCCAGACGCCAAGATGCCACTGCGGTTGCTGCTGCTGTCCTAGTGTGTGGGGGTGGTTGAAAGGAAGAATTCGTGACCAGTGTTCCTTCCCCACAGTTCACAAGGAGGCGGCAGGAATGCCATGTGAACTATTTTGGTCCCAGCAGTGTAGGCAGAGCTGTGGAGATTGTTCTGTACTCTGTGATGGCCTCTACCTCTTGTGGGATTTCTTCTGGAGATATCCTGTTCCCTTCACATGATGCCAAAAGCATGTGATTTTTTTCCTGTCCTCAGTGCTGAAATGTGGAGGTCTGTCTTCCTCAGTTAATTTGAAGAATTCTATTCTGGTGCCATTTCATTTGAAGTGGACTTTACCAGAAACTTTGAGAGCAGGGTTACATTTTGCCTACCTTGCCTGGGATTATCCACTTGCAGCATTAACAAAACAGTTTTTTTAAAAAATTTAATCTTTAGCACAATTCGGTTAACAATGCTTATTTATAAGCATTTAAGTAATGCTTATTTATAACACATTTATTAATAAGCATAGGGAAGGATTCCTTAAACAAATGCAAAAAGTACAAACCACGGAGGAAAAGATTGATAAATGCAATTACAATAAAACTAGGGACTTTTATACATCAATAGACACCACAAAGTGTGAAACGATAAGTCACAAACTTATCGAGAACATTTATTTACCACACATATGACTGAAAAAGAATTCACATCCAGAATACATAAGTAACTCCTACAGGTCAATAAGAAAAAGTCGGACAACCCAAGAGAAAAATGGGCAAAGACATAAACAGGTATTCTTCCTAAGGAAAAAATATGAATGGCTAATAAACATAAAATACATCCATCTCACCAGTAGTCAGAAAAATGCAAATTAAAACTCTCAGTGAGAACAATTTTACACCTGCTGGTTGGCAAAACACACACATGTAAAAAAATTCACATACCAATTGGTGGTAAGGACACACACCAACAGAAATTCTTATTCAGTACTGATGCTATTGACTTTGGAGAGAGTTTGGCAGTATTTGGAAAATACGAAGATGTGCGTATGAATTTCACTCCTAGGTGTATACCCCAGAGAAGCTTCTGTACAAGGACAGAAGGAGAGATGTACAAGGATAGCAGCACTCTTTGTAATAGAAAAAAACGAAACAGCTCAAGTGTCCATCAGCAGGAATAGTGAGAAAATGAATGTTGGTACATTTATACGACGGGTACTACACAGCAAGGCGATTGCCTCAACCACAGCTACCGAGTACCCACGTCAACATGGATGAAGCCTGAAAACAAAATATTGGGTTAAAAAAGCAAATCCGTGGAAGATTATATACATCATTATTCAAAAGCATTCAAAAGTACACAATACGTTGTTTAGGAGTACATCTATTTGTGGGAAACCTAAAGAAAAGCAAGGGATGATAAACACAAAATTTGGATGGTGGTTCAAAGTGTTAGCAATGATCTATCTATTTCCTAAACTGGGTGATGGGTTACATGGGCATTCCTAGTCTTATTATTATCATTATTAAAGGTATATACTTAATGTCATATATGCTCTTTTGTAACTATGATATATTTCTTAACTAATACAAAAAGATGAATCCAGAAAAAAAACTCAAGGCTTTGTGGTCAGAGGTTCCAAAAGTTCAAGATCAGCAGACCTGGATTTAAGCATAGTCTTCTACTGCTTATCTGCTGCATGATTTTGGGTGACATCTCTGAGATTCAGTTTCCTAATTCATAAAGTAGGCATAACAATATTTATCTCAAAGGCTTTTGTGAACATTAAGTAATAGGTAATGTGAGTGAAAAACAACTTGTATTTCAGCTCGGTTCACCAAACACTTACTTTGTGCCAGGAGCCAAGGACAGGAAGTGGAATAAAGCAGGGGCCCCACCCTCAGGAGCTTACTGTTGTGAGTGAACAGACACACAAGTAGGTAGACCCAGCATTACAAGTTAACTTCAGCTAACTTCAGCATAAGAATGGGAGAGAACAAAGAAGATGCTGTCAGCTCAGGATGGGAAGGCAGGTGCAGCCTGGGAAGACTAGAAGCGATGCTGTCATGAAACCTGAGATGTGTTAGCCACATGAAGAAGGGAGCTAGGGGGTGGGCGGGGCTGGCAGGGGGCAGAGCAAAGGCACCAAGGTAAGAGACAGCAGAGTGTGTGAGTGCAATTCCACATTAGTCTTGGGTGATACAAGATAAACATACCCTAAAATGAGGGTAGAGGGGCTGGCAGGGCCGGAAAATTGAGGGCTTTGTGTGTTGGGTTATCAAGGTTGGACTCAACTCTTAATGGGGAGCCATTGGGTAACTTTATTGATTATTATTATTTTATTTTTAGAGACAGGGTTTCACTCTGTTGCCCAGGCTGGAGTAGAGTGGCATGATCAGTGCTCACTGTAACCTCAAACTCCAGGGCTCAAGCGATCCTCCTGCCTTGTCCTCCCAAAGCGCTGGGCCCCACTGAGTAACTTCAGATAAGGGAGCAGCAGGACAAGCTTGGTGCTGTAAGAGTTCCCCTGCTGGAGAGGCAGGTGAGGTTTGGGTGTGGTTTAAGGGGAGAAACACCAGAGATAGGAACTAGTTAGGAGACTGCTATGGCTCAAGTGAGGAGAGAAGGAGGGAGATTTAAGAAATGTTTAAAAGTAAAACCAGCACAGCCTATTGATGGGGCAAGGGAGGGAGAGAGAAGGAAGAGTCTAGATGTGTTCTAGTTGGGGCTACTGGGTGAAAAAGCAGCACTATTTCTCGATGTGGGGAAGAGGAAAGAGGAACCGGTTTAGGGGGAAGAGTTTGATTTCAAGACTCATTGAATTTGAGGAGCTTGTGGAATATTCAAGCAGAAAAGGATGTGCAGAATTATCCTAAGGTGCAGGGGTGTAGTCAGGGCCATGGAATAGATTTGGGACTCACCAGCGTGCAGGGATGAGACTGGCCAGGGAGAACAAATGGCCAAACCTCTTTTAGAGCAGCGGTAAAGGGCCAGATAGTAAATATTTTAGCTTTTGTGGACCATATGGTATCTGTCACAACTATTCAACTCTGCCATTGCAGTGTGAAAGCAGCCACCGACGACACGTGAATAAATGCATGTGACTGTGTTCCAATAAAACTTTGCTTACAAAAGCAGGAGGCTGACTGGATTTGGCTCTGCTGACCTCTACTCTAGAGAGAAAAGAGCCACACACAGAGCCCAAGGCCAACAAAGACCACCTGAGAAGTAAGAAAATGGATTTGCTAGGGTTCTTGGCATGTGTGTGACAGGATTCCCAATTCAAAGGGAAATTCATTAACTTGTAACTAAAACCCAGGAAGGCAGGGGTGGAGCTGGACCACTGGATCTAGGAACCTGGTTGTGGGGTATGCGCTCTGGAAGATCAGCTTCATGTGGTAGGATCGTGGTCACAGCAGCTCCTGATGTCCATTTCTAAGCCTGGGTTCAGAAAGGTAAGGGGGCGAGGCAGGTTGGATTATTATCCCCAGTTCTTCATGCTCCCACATGCAAGGATATTTGCCTTACGCATCCCCACCCATTGCTCGGTGACTGCAATTTCTCCCACTAGAGGCAACCTCCCAGTGATGTTGGGCTTGCCCACATGACTAGTTTTGGCCAATGGAAATGTAGACAGAGTGAGTGTGACAGTTTCGGGCCAAGACCTTTAGAGTTATTACATGTCTCCGCTTGTCCCGTGCTCCTGTGCTCCTCCCTGAGAAGAGAATGCCCCAAGTAGCTGCTGCTCCAAGGGGGATAAAGAAATCTATGAAGTGAACCTGAAGCCAATCCTTGCTGTCTTTGGCTGAGCCACATCAGTCCTGTAGACTATTGGGCAAGAAAATAAATTTTAGTTGTTAAAAGCCACTGAGATTTTGAGGGTATGCATTATCCAACAAAACTCATTGATTAAGGGTATTCCCAACCAACTTTGGTTAGAAATCCAGGTGAAAATCTCTAATTGGCCTGATTTAGAAAATGTGACCAATCACTGGACCAATCACTGAGAACAGAAAGATTTAGTATTGTGATTGGCCCACCTGGGTCATGTGCCCACTGTACTCAGGGAGGTGGGGGCATTACCAAGGTGAGGAGAAGGGTGCTGAGCAGACAGGAGCAATAGCTGATATTGTGGAAAACCAACACAGAGTAGTGTCGTGGAAACTTGGGCAAGAGAGTTACAAAATGGAGGCATGTCGAATAGAGCCATCGAGAGGCACAATAAGGATGCTGAGACAATAAATGAAATGTGTTTATTGGCTTTGTCAAAAGGGATGGTCTTTGGTGATCTTTTCCTGAGAAGTTTCAGTCGAGTGTTGGGGGGACAGCCAGATTGTAGTTAACTATAATATTTCAAAAACCTCTAATTCACTGCAAGAATGTCAGTTATTACTAAAAAGAACCTTAGATAAGGACCAGATTAGGAATCAGGGAAGAGCCAGAAGTTTGATTTATTTTAACATCGCTTTGAAGTCACAGGGGGCTTCTGGGAAAGGGAATGTTAGGATCAGTCCACACTTAAAGGAGACAATTCTCAGAGTGGGGGAGACCCATCGAGGGTGGAATCAAGGATCAAGGAATCAGGAATCAAGCACAGTCCTGGTGTGACCCTCAGGGCCTGCGGCAAAATTGCATCTTTGGGAACAAGACATGAAGGCAGGATCCAAGCAATGTGGAATTTAAAACAGCAGGGTTTAGTGAGCGATCACTCGAGGGAGGGAGAAGAGGCCAAGGGAGGAGAGAGCTGATAAGAGTATCTGGTCTCAGGCCTGAAGAAACAAGAATAGAGCCAGCACTAAACAAAAGTATTGAATTGACAAAATGTTAACCTAGTGCCCACCGCCCATTTGAGACTCTGATCTTTTCTCGGCTTCTTTCAAGGCCTTTTTCCTTACGGTTCTTCCTACACCCTGTCCCACCTGCCTTTACTGACTTCTTTTTTTTTTTTTTTTTTTTGAGACAGAGTCTCACCGTGTTGCCCGGGCTAGAGTGAGTGCCGTGGCGTCATCCTAGGTCACAGCAACCTCAAACTCCTGGGCTCAAGCCATCCTCCTGCCTCAGCCTCCCGAGTAGCTGGGACTACAGGCATGTGCCACCATGCCCGGCTAATTTTTTCTGTATATTTTTAGTTGTCTGATTAATTTCTTTCTATTTTTAGTAGAGACGGGGTCTCACTCTTGCTCAGGCTGGTTTCGAACTCCTGAGCTCAAACAATCTGCCCGCCTTGGCCTCCCAGAGAGCTAGGATTACAGGCGTGAACCACCACGCCCAGCCTTGCCTTTACTGACTTCTGACTCTGTAAGGCTGCCCAAGGCTGGGTCCCATCCAGGACAGCACCCCAACATCTCTCCCCCACCTCATCTTACATCATACTGTCTCATCTCTCATTCCTTCGCTCTCTACTCTCAAAGAGGCATCTAGGAATGAATCCATGCCCAGATGTTGACACAATAGATCTCCTTCTGTGGTTATTTGCTTTCTAAATGGATTTTTCTGGTAACACGAGGACTTAACCCAAAGGAGTATTTCTGCCATGGTAAGAATTTGGGCAGATGGAAGGGGGGCAGGCAAAATTGCCCCTCAAATATTACCACATAATAGATTTGTTATTGATAAGGCTGGTCATAGACTAGAGAAAGTATTGAGGGAAGTAAGATAAGAACCTTAATTTCAGAAATAACATATTTAATTTGAGGTGACAACACAACAGATTTTAGAAGCAGTTGATAAAGAAAAATGCCCTGAAGTGACAAACACAGGGCTAGACAGATGGCCACAGATCAGAGGTCAAGAGGTAGTTATCCACATCACAGTATTAACTTTCCCTTCTAGCTTATGGTTTACAAACGCTCTTGTTACCAAAAGCTTGGCACTTGCCCCCAAGGCCACATCAGAAGATTGAAGACAAGTGGTTTGAGGAGAAGGAAAGAGGACTCTATTAATTTGTCGGCAAATTAGGAAAATGACAGACTCCCGTCTTAAAGTTCCAATTCCTACTAATAAACAGAAATATAGAGTTTTTAAAGGAAAGGTTTTCAGTTTCAGGCAATTTTTGTTTAACTGTAGTTGATGATTCTGATCCGTCCCATCTCTGGGGAAGATGAGGAAGACAACCTTGTGGCCCTTGACCACCTGGACCTCAGCCTGGACAATTCTGCTGAGTCATCTCCTGTAACACAAAGAACAAAGGACACCCCCCCCCCCTGAAGCA
>NW_012144966.1:5405700-5442989 GCF_000956105.1 Propithecus coquereli | reverse complement strand
TTTTATTTTTATTTATGTATTTATTTATTTTTCAACAGAGTCTTACTCCTGGGCTAGAGTGCAGTGGTAGCAGCATACTTCACTGCAACCTCAAACTTCTGGGCTCAAGAGATCCTCCTTCCTCAGCCTCCTGAGTAGCTGGGACTACGGGCCTGTGCCATTATACCTGGCTAATTTTTTTATTTTTTGTGGAGACGGGGATCTCACTATGTTGCCAGGCTGGTCTTGAACTTCTGGCCTCAAGCAATCCTCCTGCCTAGGCCTCCCAAATTGCTGGGATTACAGGAACGAGCCATCGTGCTTTGCTGAAATTTACATTTTAAAAAAACAAAAGCAAAAACACCAGCTTGCATAAGCTAAAATACTTATCTAACGTCTACTGCTGGTTTGTGGTGGAGTCGGGACTTCTGCTGCTCAATTAAGACAGTCCAGATAGGAGAGTGTATTAGTCAGGGTTCTTCAGAGAAACAGAGCCAGTAAGAGATACACACACGCACACACACACATACACACATGCACACAGAGATTTATTATAAGGAAGTGGCTCACATGATCACAGAGGGGATGTCCCAAGATCTCTAGTTGGCAAGCTGGAGAGCCAAGGAGCCAGTGGTGTAGTTTCAGTCTATGTCCGAAGCCCTGAGAACCAGGCGAGCCAGTGGCATACAAGTTCCAGTCCAAAAGCTGGCAGGCTTGAGACCCAAGAAGACCTGATTTTTCAGTTAGAGTTCAAAGGCAGGAAAAGACTGATGTCCCCTCTGAAGCGGTCAGGCAGCAGGAGTCCCTCTTACTCAGCCTTTTTGTTCTATTCAGGTCTTCAATCAACTGAAGGAGGCCCGCCACATTAAGGAGCACATCACAGTCTGCTTTACTCAGTCTGCAAATTCAAATGTTAATCTCAGCCAGAAACACCCTCACCGACACACCCAGACTAACATCTGGCCAAGTGTCTGGGTACCCTGGAGCCTGGTCTAGTTGACACATAAAGTTAACCATCACAGGATGCTCCTCGAGGAAGGGAATAAAAGAGACAATCTGGTTTTGCGTTTAATGACAATGAACTGGTCTATGAAACCAGATGTGACAAATGTGGCAAGTAGAAGTTTCACAGACATGGATTTGATCGTTTCTACCATTTTTCTTTGGCCAGAAGTTCAATCTCTACAGTAATCTAATTTGTCCTTTAGGTTTCCATGATCTTTATACCTGAATAGAAATTACTTTCTTTCTCCTCCTGTCTTCATCCTCCTCCTTCATCAGTATCATCGTCATTGTCAGCAGCAGCAGCGGCATCCAAGCCTTATTGAGTGCCCACTGCTCACACGGTGCTGCTCCAGGAAGGAAGTTGGAATTCATTGAGGAAACTAGATCTGTCTCTTGATTTGAGTGGCTTAATTCCAGTTTAGGAGAGAGAACATACACACAAAAAGATTAATAAGTACATACTCAGTATGAACTAGATAACTAAGTGCTAAATGCAGGAGGATATTAATCTTGGATTCCAGAAAAATGAATGATTAGCAGGCTAGACATGGCATGGAAAAGCTTCAAGGAGATTGTGGTCTTTGGGCAGGGCCTGAGAGAAGAGCGTGACCGAAACAAATGTCAGGAAGGAGAGAGAGTATGGCAGGGCCACAGAACACCCTGGATGGAAGTGGGAGTTGCAGGCGTGTGTGTGTGTGTGTGCAGGGACAGCGAGTTGTGGCTTGGTGGGCACCCGTGCCACGGAACAGCTTGATGCCTGGAGAGCAGCACCCAGGAACAGCTTTAGGCCCAGATTGCTAATTAGAATTTTTTACTGTGTGTGAAATTTTCCAGGATCAGCACGGACTGTCATCTGTGTCTCCTGCAGGCTTCTCCTCCCAAACACGGCTTCCTAAACCTGTCTAGCCGGTCAATTACTGAGGCTGCTCTACAGAGTTAGACATACTTCCTCTGAGAAGCTCTTCTCCTGGATGTGCATGTGCTTAAAGGAAAGAAAACAAAGAAAAGAAAAACACTCTACTTGGCCAAGGGGACAGCAGAGAAACCTTGAAACTAAGTTCCTAGTCGTGACGGGATGGGAGGTCAGACATGCCTCATTATACCCCCTCCTTCATTACCTACCATCAGCCTTTCCTCCCTAAGGGTTAAACAGAACCATCCCTTTGGAAAGATTTACTCCACCTCTGATTTCAACCAACCACTAATGCTGCTCCTCCCTTTGTGGTTTGGACACAACTGATCAGCATTCCTTCCTGAGAAGAGACCACTGACCAGAGTGGTCTACGGAGGATGTGCAGTGAGGGTTTTCTTGTCCTTTGTCTCACCTTTTGATAACAGGAGGCTGAAAATTCCATTCTCGGATTGTTCTAATACTGCCATTTTTTGAACATGGGATCTATGAAGGCACCTGAAGCTCAATTATGCGTATACATGTTTCTCCTTTCATAAATATTCATGACTTCTCCTATAGCTTATTAAATATGTATATTCCAGCACCCCACTCAGCATAAATCCCTGTTTCCTTTGCCTTTCCCTGAGAGTGCCTGTTTCTGCCTTCTGGCTGGAGGCTCTGCTTCCCAAGCCTGTCAGCATGGCCACACTGCATGGTGCCGACCTGTATGAGGAATAAAGCTCTCCTTTCCAAATTTATAAACCCCATCGTTTTTCAGTTGACAAGTGTCTGTCCTATTTATCTGAATTCATGGCACTGGTGTGTCTTAGATGATAAAGAAAGCAAGGACCAGTCTGGTAGCTCTCTCTGCAGGGTCCTGCTTTGTGCTGTGGCCTATTTGGGTTCTTCACGAGTGCCTTGGGGACATGAAGAAGTTACATGTGTGAGGAGGCAGGGTGAGTTTTGCCTCCTGGCAGCCAATAGGGCAGCCCCCGCCAAGCCCCACAAATGCATGCCACACCCTGCAATTCCCCAAGGCCCTCACTGTGGTTCTGGGGAGGCAGCGTGTGGGTTATGAAGAGTCCTGTGCTATGAGAAGCTACATGTGCTCCAGCTCTGGCTCTGCCACTAACCAGCCGTGTGACCTTGGGCAAGTCCCCTACCTCCCTGGGCTGTGTTTTTCTCATCTGTGAAATGAGATAATGTTTCCATTCAGAATGTTTCCGACTCTGAAGTAAGTCTAGAAGAACTTTTATCTTCTTTGCATTATATCAAACAGTTTTTTTTTCCTCTCTTGGCTACTTAGGGGAAGAGAGGGAGGCTCTAGAAGGTACTAATCCCTCTTCCTGCAATGTCTTGGGATAGCTGGTGGTCTGTAATCAGAGGGTTGGCTTTTACCTACCAGACACATTTAAAAAAATATCTTTTATGGGAACTTTAAAAGTACTTACTTGGTGCCTGACAGAGTTAACACTTAATACATTTAATCATGATAAAAAAACAAACAAAAAATAACAAATGTGCAATCCCTGCCTCAGGGGAACCTTGGACCCAAGCTGGATGAACAGACGAGTAAGCAGGATCTTCCAACATAGTATAATGGGGGACTGAATACCAGGAACTCTGGAAGCTCACAGGAGGGCAGCTAACCTAACACAGGAGTGTGTCTGTGTGTGTGTTTGCACACACGCATCCGTGTGTCTGTAAGGGGTAGTCAGGAAAGCAACAGCTAACGTGAGACCTGAAGGTTGAGTTGAAGTTGGGATGTGGGACGGGGAAAGGAGAGAGCCCTCCAGGTGAAGAGAGCTCACACATGTTCCAGAAGGGGCCAAGATCAAGTATGAGGCCTGCAGGTTACTCCATCCAGCCGAGGGTTCAGAAGAGTAAATCTGTGGCCTGGGGTAGTTGTGGGGGTGGCGAGGGATAATCATGGTCAGTACTTGAGATTTCATTTAAATTCTATAATAAAGATTCTGGAAACTTTCAGCTCTGGTTCTAATTTTTCACCGGCATTCTTATTCTGTATTTCCAGTCGTTTCCAGGGTATTGCTGTGGTTCACTTAAATTCAACATATTCGAAATCACTCAGCACCTTCGCTCTTCTACTAAATATTCCAAACTGGTTCTCTGCCCTAATTTTTCTGTGTCTAATAATGAGATGAGCATAATTCCAGTCTCCTACCGCAGCTAAGACATCTTTCATCTCTCCAGTACCTTCATCCCCTGCACCCCAGCTGTCTCTAAATCTCGCTATCCAAAGGCTTTTAGTTCAGGCACTTTGTGGCTTCCCTGAAGATAATTCATCACTCACTTTTATATAATAGCTTTAAATTTTCAGCAGGGTTATCTAAATTCCAAGTGGTATAATTTGTTCTCCTTTGAGATATCATATTGGAACAAACTAGCAGTTTAAAACATCACATCAGATTATAAAGTAGGAAAATAATTTCAGCAGTCAAGAAAAGCCATAATTTTTATCGGAAAAATGCTTAATGTTTTATTTATTCCTAAATTATACTGTCTTCTTATGTATTAAAACGCTCATTAGCCTTCTTCCTGAAGTCATAAGGTTTTATTACCTGCATAGGGAAACCATAAACAGGGATTTTTATTTGTCTAATTGTGTCCCTCCCTTTCTGTACAAGCCCTTCCCTGGATATATTACCTGCAAGTTCACTCACCCTAAAAAACAAATGTTCAACGCTGTTTAAACTTGCCCTTGATTACTGAGTGTCTTACTTCATATTGCCTTGGCAATTCATTATAACCACACCCTGAAAACTGGACGTGGAAAATTTAAAACACAAGAACCAGATCGCATTTTGTATCTCAGGAATAAATGAGAAAAGAAATGATAGTTTCCCCTAGTTGTATTGTTTCATATTTTAAACAAAATGTCCACTGGCTGGAAATTCCATTTCAAGCAGGAAGTATTTACTAATTAGGATTTACAGACCATGTTCAGCATGCAACGACTTGTTAAAGATATAATGACCATGTTTCTAAAATTAAAAATCAGGAACGTGGTGTAACAATGGGACAGAGCACTTGAACTCAGTACTACCCCAGAAAATGTGGGTTATGTCATTGCTATGGTTACAGGAAATGCAAGAGAAATAATGTCCCTCAAGCTTACAACTTTATTGGAAATACAAGCCTAATGCACATTCATTAACTTTAGCACCAAATAATTAGTAAGTGACCACCTAGTAGAGGAGGTTCTTTGTGAGCCGGTAGGATTACAAAAATAAAAAAATTGTCACCTTAAATGCTTTCTCAAACAAGGTAGGGTCTTATGGCGGCTAATTTTATGTGTCAACTTGGCTAGGCTATGGTGCCCAGGTGTTTGCTCAAACACCAGTCTAGGTGGTGCTGTGAAGGTATTTTTTTTAAATATGAGATTAACATTTAAATCAATAAACTTTCAGTAAGGCAGATTACTTTTCATAATGTGGGTGGGCCTCATCCAATCAGTTGAAGACCTTAAGAGCAAAGATTGAGGTTTCCCCCAGGAAGAGGGAATTCTGCCTCAGACTGCCTTAGACTCAGGACTACAACATCCACTCTGGCTGGAATTTCCAGCTTGCCCTGAAAATTTTGGACTTATCAGGCCCCACACATTACGTGAACCAATTCCTTAAAATCTCTCTCTCTCTCTCTCTCTCTGTATGTGTGTATATTTACGTACATACATATATGTTATATATACACACACATCCAGTTTCTCTGGAGAATTCTGACTAATACAGTTCTCATGAGAATTGTTATTTATTTCCCCTTCCTGAGAAAATCTATGCATTTTAACATAAACATAATTATATAATATCCTTTTTTTTCCACAAATGGTAATATCCTATCTAATATGTCTTCTAGCAATGTTTTTAAACACATGGCATTCACTTTCAAGGCCCAACTTGCCGCTGAAGAGAAAATTTAGAAGCCAAAGTGGAATTATCAGATAAAACAAAATTGTCTAAATTTCACACAGAACAAGAAACGAGAGACTATAGAGAGCATGAAGAAACCTAAAAAGGGCTCCAGAAAGGGAGACAACAGGAAGAAAGCATAGAGAAGGCAACTTTGGGTTTTCAGGTTCAAAATTTGGGGGAGGGAAACCACATGGATGATAGGGCTGTGCCTGTATTTTCGTTGCAGAAAGATACAATAGAAGGAAAAGAGAATAGCAGAGCAAAATTGGTCAAAGCAATTGGGGGTGATCATCAAAATGACTCGGGGATAAAAAAGGAGCAAAGATGTAGAACTGTGAGTTTAGCACTAGATTAATATTTGGGGTCTTAGAGTTTCTACAAGCTGGTCTAGTGGAAAATGGTACAGGTTGATCTGTTCCGCAAAGAAATGTGGATGTTTTGTAACAAGAGAATTCTGGATGAAATAAGAGATAGTTGATTTTCATATCTGATTTAAGAACATAGCAGGACCACTTCTCTGAACTGGCAATAAAAAACACTTGGAAGGGGGAAATCTTATGAATAATTAGACATAATTAGGTTGTCAACTCATATATCATTATGTCTTGCCTCTCAGGGATGTTTGGCAGATTAATTAGTTAATGTTTGTAAAATAAGCTCCAAGTGCCATGTATCATTGGCATAGAATTTGATTTTTGTGTGATGATTGCAAGTAAGTCATGTTGATTTCATACGAACTTTCACTGCAGGATGGCATCTGCTCCGGAGTGTTTTGGGGGCATGGGTGCATGGCTCTCAAACCGACATTTTGTCAAGAAGAGCTCTTGATGACAGGCATTTTGCACCGCGTGTGATACACTTCTCAGGCAGGATGAGACCTTTAAAGTGTGAGATTAGAATTGTTCTCTATAAAGGTTATGTCTGCACTTATATCCAACTTAACAGTGTAGTAATTAGAAGTGAACACTTTAAATTCAAGATCAGTGGGGGAGAAAACATTAAGGGTCTTTTTTGGGCCCTAGGCTATTCTTGCCTACATTATGACACATATATTAAATAGGCTTCAGTTAGGAAATTCATTTTTTTATCCAAGAAATTGCTTCAAATATCCCCAATATATGCCTATGAGTAAGATTTTCTTCAGCGGTGCAATAGATTGTTGACTTAGAGTATGTAATTCATATTTTTAGATTTAGTGATTTTTGAGAGATGAATCAAACAAGGTCTAGGAAAGTGGTTTTCAAATATTTTGATCTCAGGACTCCTTAATACTCTTAAAAATTATTGAGGACCCCAAAGAACTTCTGTTTCCATCGGTTATATCTAGTCAATGTTTATTGAATTAGACATATTTTAAAAATTTATTTCTTCATTAAAATAATAAGCCCATTACATAATAATATAAATAAGATACTTTTAATGAAAACATTAGTGAGAAGAGTGGCATTGTTTTACATTTTTATAAGTTGCTTTACTGTCTGGCTTAATAGAAAACAGCTGCAATTCCATATCTGCTTCTGCATCCAATCTGATGTGATACATTGTTTTGGTTGAAGGAGATGAAGAAGGTTGGGCCTCATACAAATCAAATCTGTAACTGGAAAAATGAAGAGCATTTTAACACCCTTCGTATTTAATTGTGAATATTTCTTTTTGATTTGGCACCAAAACGCGACAAGTGGTAGTTTCTTAAAGGCTGGTTTCCTAAAGGTTGGTAGATTCTGAAATCGCATCAATGACTTTTTGTACTCCGTTGCATTAAAATCCACTGGTCTATCTTGTATTGGCATCTTGCACCGGTCATTTGGAAAATACTGATTCACTGAGTTATGCAGATCTTCCAAATGTTGATACATTTCATTATGCAATATCAAATGAGCACTTTCATTAATATCATCACAGATTTTATCATAAATCCTTTAAGTATTGGTATGCTGGCAAGTTTTCTAAAATTTTCATTTTCAAACTGGAATTTTATTATTGGCAATAAATACTTTCAGTTGTTTTCCTTGAAGTGATAGTCTCACTTTGTTCATTTTAGGGAAAGTGTCTGCCAAATATTCACATCTGAATAACCATAGTTTGTTTTCAAGTAAAAATGGAATTTCATTAAAAAGCAACTAGCTCAGCTCACAACTCAGCTCACAAATCAAATAGTCACACACGTGATTTTCCCTGAGTCAACCATCCTAATCAGTATGCATCAAGGTCTTTATGAGAACTCATTTCCTCATACAGGTTATTAAAACAATATGTACTCAAGGGCCAACATTTAATAAAATGAATAGTTTTTACGGCTTTATCAAGGTCATTGTTAAATGAATTGGCACTTGAAGAAAAATCCTTGAATGCATGACAGTGACTCATACACTGACTGCTGGTACAATATGGGGCCACTGCCTCAGTTGGTGCTGAACTTTATCCGTTTTACCCA
Organism: Propithecus coquereli; assembly: GCF_000956105.1. Taxonomy (NCBI): domain Eukaryota; kingdom Metazoa; phylum Chordata; class Mammalia; order Primates; family Indriidae; genus Propithecus; species Propithecus coquereli. The sequence continues at coordinate 5,434,750 of NW_012144966.1, read as the reverse complement.
GCAGTTTTACTCATTTTGTCTTTGCTTTGCCAATGCAAATGTCAGCACAGTGAAAAAGCAAATAATATTTTAGTCTTATCATGAAAATAGTATTGAACTTGTAGATTCCCTGGAAAGGGTCTTGGGGATGTCCAGGGGGTCCATGACAGCACTTGGAGACTCACTGGCAGAAGAAATGACTTGAACGTGGATCAGAGAAGACAGGGAAGGTATTTCTTTAAAAAAGCTATTTCAGCTATAGGTGTAGAACAACGTAAGGCAGTATAATTTGATGGAATTTTCAGCTGCTATTGTTTTAAGCATTAGGAAGCATATTATACTGCCTTAAATCAGTTTTTCAAGCTTTTCTTGGGCTACAATACACAAGAAGAAATCTCTCTTATGTGAAGACAGTACACATGTACATACAGATATATTTACTGAGATAAAAATTTTATGAAATAATATCCTTACAATTTGTGATGCACTGTAACATCTTTAAAAATTTTTATTCTATTGCATTTTTTTACATGTTGGTCATGACCCACTAAATTAATTTCACAACTCACTAATGGGTTGGAAAACACAGTTGGCAAAAAAAAAAAAAAATCTGCTCTATAATAAAGATGATTTCATTTTGTAATATATAAACCCTCCTTAGGGCTGGTTACCTTTGGTTTGAAGTCAAATGTACCCAGGAATTTGTAATGGTTTCTTGTTCTGCCATTTCTTGATTCAGTTGCAAATGATTTTAAAACATGGTCAAATGAGAAACACTTTGTTTCAAGGATGCAATGTGCCTATTATTACATGAACTACCTCTTTGACTTTAGTATCGCTGAGAAAAAGTCTAAATGTTTATCTAGGGTTTACAAAACCTGATGCTTTTCTTCAGCATTGGTGGATAAATATACACAATAAAACCTTATTAAAGAGGCTATGTTGAGCCTGGTATTGTCATAACTATTGCTCCCATAAAAAAAAAAAAAAACTTAGTACTTTCTCAGGGTTTATATTCTATTTAATACTTCTTTGACTTCCTACTCTGCCAGTCCTTTGAGAATCATTATTATGATAGACACAACTAATTGTGAATACCAAAATGAAATGGCTATTTTGTTCTTTTGCTTTAAAGTTGAGCATTATTTCTTGTTGGTGATAATGTAAGAAGATAGATAGTAACAACACAGACTATCTGAAAGGTAAAGACACATCTTCTTTTCCCTTTTTAGTGTTTGGCCCTTCCCTGTTTTCCTCTTTGGCTTTCAGGATATCACTTCAGGATGTCTCTCTCTCTCTCTCTCTCTCTCTCTCTCTCCCCCTCTCTCTCTCTCTCTCTCTCTCTCCCCCTCTCTCTCTTCCTATCTATGTTGTTTCAATTTTTAAAAAAATCTATTTTGCCTTGGTCCTTAAGCACTGGTTTTCCTTCTATTTAAGGTCAAGGCATTTGCCTAGCCCTGCCCCCTTTGCTTTGGGATCCTTTACTCATCCGGCTTCGAGTGATGTGTAAGAAGGATTGGGTGAGGGTGACAGCTGGAAGTGAGAAAAAGAGTTAGCTGTCCACTGTGGTTGTTCAGAAAAGACACGAAAGAGTCCTTGAATTAGAGAGATGCCACTGGGAATGGAAAAGGGGACAGACCCAGAAGATTTGGCTAGTAACTAGAGGGGGGCTACCGTAGAAAAAAAAATGACTGAGATTCTAGCTTGGGCGAACTTGGAAAGGCAGGAGGAGGAGCTGATACAGAAAAAATGATGAATTAGTTCTCTAAAACATAAAGGAGATGTTAAGCGGGCACCAGAACATATTGCAGTGGAAACTGAGAGTGCAGAGGTTGAGACTTGAGCTAAGTAATCCACGCTGCAGCAGTTGTTGAACTTATAACTGAAGTCACTGATGTAGAGAACACAAAAGGAAAAGGTAACTGACGATTAACTTGGGGCCAGCTTGGAAGCTGAAAGAGCAATAAGAGGATGAGGTGCCCACAAAGGAGAAAGAGGAGAAATCCCAGGAGCAGGAGAACCAGTTAGAAAAATGTAACTTACAGAGGCAATGTAGTTAGGTAGCGCGTGACGTACTGAGTTACAGTTCTTTGGAGGACAGGACAACCCCAACCTTCTTCTGAGCAGAGTGACAGAAAGCAATGCTCAAGGAGATGTACCATGTGGAGAGAAAGATCATAGAACTTGGAGCCAGCAGCCATGGATTTTCATTTCCTCCTAAGTGCTTACTAGTCATGTGACTTCAGGCAAGCTACAAAACATAGACAGGAAAGCTCTAGAGAACATAGGAAGGCTAATCTGTGCAATCCATTGTTACAAGTATATCAAGTCAGAAAGAACATAGCTGTCTGGTCTGAGGAAGTTAGAGAACACCACTGAGTATGTGGAACTTGAGCAGGGTATAGAAGGATCAGTAGGATTTAGGCAGGTTCAATAGTGGAGGGAAAGCACGTGGCAAAAAATGATGGGTCCTCATCTAGAGAAGAGAGAAGACATGAATTCCCCTGAGAAGGGAATCTTTGTTTCCTTTTTCCTTGTTTTCAAACTGAAGAGAGTTTTGTTTATTTGAGATGTTGATATACTATAGTTTGATGCTTGATGGAAGGAAAAAAAAAGGGAAGAAAGCATACACTTACATGGAAAGCCTTCCTTTAGGATGAGTGGGTTCTTCTTTATTTTATTCACTTTCATTTTAGAAATGTACTCCAAAAGTTTTCAACAAGATGATCCTTGGGTTATTTTTAAGAAGATTAGTAGGACTTTATGCAGACAGTAAAGCAACTACTTAAAAAACCCCCCACTTTATAAATAAGGGGTAAAAATAAGTAATTCATTATTTAACTTAGAGATCAAAAGAGAAAGTCGTGCAATGGAGGTTTGGGAGATGTATATTAGTTGTGATATGCGTGTATGTCTTCTTGGATCACAGTATGAGAGAAGTACAGGGATTGATTTCAAAATGAAGAGAGACACAGAGGGAATACAATCTAGAGGAACATAACTGTTTTAGAGTTATCATGACTTTAAGATAAAATATCCATTTGGTAGTAAACCAACATTCTTGGGTCATGATACTGGTTCTTTTGGGGGAAAAATTAAATCGAGCAAACATGAAGACATTTTATGCCACTCTTTGGGGAAAATACAGTTACAGGTTTGACCTCCAATAATCAGTTCCAGAATACAATGGGCTTTATTGACCATGCATTGGAACAGGATCAATAGCTTTGGTGTGTGGTGGACACTTGTTCATTGCTAAGAATTGTTTGTTAGGCATTATCGGTCGCTTCAGAAATGGTCCCAGTGTGGTTCACTTTGCTGTGAACAAAACCAGTGAGATCACCAGTACTCACATTAGTGAGGACAAGCCGAGGATTAGTAGCTTTTCAAAATAAAACTGGGGAGTACTAAATGTGTCTTCATTGAGAGGTGGAGCTCTGGTTTTAAGAGGATTTGGACACATACAAGGATCATTACTATGTTACTAAGTTATTAAGTACACATTTATAAGTTGGTTTATATTGCCAAATGCAAAAATAAAAATCATTTCTTAATTATACAGGCATTAAAGTCTTGCATCATTAACCACATATTTAAAACAGCTTTGTATCACTTGCAAAAACAATTTAAAATATCTGATTATTGGATTTACTCTGTTTCAACGGCCAATTGCCTTATAGCCAAGATTAACCTGTTTATTGTCCTGTAAGTATATAAATTAATAAGTATTATTCTCTTATTTGTCAAAAATTGAAGTACAAGGAAATGAGGCAATTGTGCATATATATTCATCAATCCAGTATTAAAATACAAGAATTGAACTCTGATTTTTTTTAAAACCTAGTCTGGGGCCGGGCGTGGTGGCTCACGCCTGTAATCCTAGCACTCAGGGAGGCCGAGGCGGGCGGATTGTTTGAGCTCAGGAGTTCGAGACCAGCCTGAGCAAGAGTGAGACCCCGTCTCTACTAAAAATAGAAAGAAATTAATCGGACAACTAAAAATATATAGAAAAAATTAGCCGGGCATGGTGGCACATGCCTGTAGTCCCAGCTACTTGGGAGGCTGAGGCAGAAGGATTGCTTGAGCCCAGGAATTTGAGGTTGCTGTGAGCTAGGCTGATGCCACGGCACTCTAGCCTGGGCAAAAAAGTGAGACAGAGTCTCACAAAACCTAGTCTGCATTTGTATAGTATGCCAAGCAGGCAGCATGCTGTTTAGAGAAGGAAAGGAAAATAATAAAATATAATAAAATTATTAACTTTGAGTTGAATCACAAAGGAGCACCAAATGGAAACTTATCCACTAGCCAAGAAGGGCTGTAGATCACTGTCTCATCCATTACCACCAGCTGGCAGATGGGCTCAAGAGTACTGCAAAGCTCCTTAGATGCCAAGTTCTCTGCTTAGGCAGAAGTCTTCGTCCCTGCCATCTGGGGAGGGGAGGACAGGGAGTGGGCTGGAGCTTACAGTTCCACGTAGCAGCAGCTCATCCCACTGTTGAGGAAACTGTGGAGTGAGCCAACAAAACTGGAATTTAAATCTGGAACCAGACCTCACCTGATATATTTTAATTGATTGCCATGTGATTGTCCATCTGTTTATAATTTGAGTGTCTTTTCTTCATATGAGAAATGCTTTTGTACAGGGTGGGACCCATGCTCCTCTCAATTTCTATATGGAAAAAAATATTTTCTATCTTTTCATTGCTTTACTGAGTAGCTTTCAACAAGCTTTTGGAAAAAGTCTTGCTCCAGATTTATAAAGTATCAATTGATGCTATGCTAAAACAATGGAGTACTTTACGGGCTGTAAAGCTCTTATTATTAAATAATTTTTTGGTTATGATAATTTTAAAAATAATAGTAGTAAGCTGTTTTAAAGGCTAATAAACATTTAAAATCAGTTGGGATTATTTAAATTCAATTTACACCTTAAAGACTAAATCCAAAATATTAGTTGGCTATAGCTATAGTTCTGTGACTATTTAAATGTCACCATTTAGATGATTTACAAAAATTGATGCTAGCTAAAGTAATGGAGTAAAATTATTAGTCCCTAAAATGTCTAGAAATGCAGAAATTGCTTCACTTTTCTCCATTTAAAATATGCTAATCTTTACTGGTCTAACTTTGATTCTCTTGTCTGAACCTGTCTTTTTTGACTCTCTTATCAAAATTTTGGCAGTTAAAATATGACTTTGGGACTATGTTTCTTGAGGAAAAAGAAAAGAGTTTCTCAAATTTTGTTGCATCAGAATCACCTGGGGAGCCCCAATCCCAGCCCCACCAAAAACCCACAGAATCAGAATCTGGGAGTCTGAGTATCTTTTTTTGGTCACAAGTTGCTCAGGTAATTCTGATGCACATCAAAGTTTGAGAGCAAGTGAACTAGACCAACCCAAAGGTCAAGTCCTCTCACGGAACTTCCTGTTTTTGTAAATAACATTTTATTGGAATATAGCCAGACATCATTTTTGTGTTGTCTACGCTTTCATGCTACAGTGGCAGAATTGAGTGGCTGTGACAAAGATCATATGGCCACAAGCCTGAAAATATTTAATATCTGATCCCTTACAGAAAAGTTAGCTGACTTCTGAACTAGCTGAACAATACAAAGAGAAATACATTTTTCCAGATCCAGTTATTTCAATTCATTCATTCACTGAGACAAATAGGAACTAAAAGTCATAGAAATGCTCATGGTATTAAAAAGGACTTTAGACATTGTCTTTTAATTTTCTTTAAGCCTTTCAATTGTTTCAAACAAAGAAAAGAAAAACTAAGCTGGATGACATATTTTTTTTTTTTTAAAAAAACTGTATTTGATGAAGCTTTTGGAGATTTAATGATTTTCCAATTTGTTGCAGCAAAATGACTCATCATTAAGTTGAGCTCTATAATATCTGTAATATACAAAATTTAGTAGCCCAGTCATTACAGTGAAATTCAAATATAAGAAAAAGTAAATATATTCAGAAACATATTCGCTTGCAAAGGTGGATAATATTAAAAAGATTATAGGGGCTTCGAAGTGTGTTTGATTTCAGCAAGGCAGTCAAATGGGGAAAGGGGCTAAGACTCTCTGAGGCTGCCCAGCCAAAGACAGCACATCATAAAACAAGGACACTTTCTGGTGATACAGTACAAGAATGCTCTACACACAGTATGAAGCATCTTGAAATGTGACTAAATTGGAAGAAGTTCCAAAAACAATAGATATGCTCGAGTGAATGGGAAGACTGCACTGCAGCAAGGCTTTTGATTTACATAGCATGATTACTTCAAGGCATGCACAGCCCTTCCCCAGAGCGGGGATGGATTTTCCTCCCAGTGCCTGCAGGAGATGTTGAATTGACATCACAGGGAATTGTCAGCAGAGAAGAGAGACTGATTGCCAGGCTACAGGAGAGAGTGGGAGAAGGGAATTAGGCTCCTCACACCTTGTTCATCATGTCATTCACTCCCTTCTTCAAAGATCTTCAATGACTTCTTATTACTTAAAAGATTAAAGTGGAACTCAGACTGGCATCTCAGGCATTCTCTAATCTGTCCCTTATGCTGGTATAGCAAAGCGTTTTCATGCCTATTACCTCGTTTGATCTTCACAGTGCCCCCGTGCAAGTCAGAGCAGGCATTAGTCTTCCCACTTTACAGATCCGTAAGCTCAGATACAGCTAGTTTAATAGACTGGTTGTGGGTGGTACAGCAGGAAGAGGCTGAGTTAGGGCTGGAACTCGTGTCTCCTGCACCATACAACATGCCCATGAGTCCTTTCCTCTAAGTTGGACTTGTTCTCCAAACACGGCTCCTCTTCTCTGTGTGGAATGCCACCTTTCGAGTTCTAGTTCAATTGCTGCCTCTGCTAGCAAAACTTTCCCAGGCTCCAATCCTTAGTGCTCTTTTTTCCCCTCCTTTGGACTCATGCACTTTTATTGACACCACTCCTTTTCCTCAGAATCCTACCATGCTTTGTGACATACTTGTGGCATCTTCCTTATTGGAAGTTTGCACTGCACAGCGAGATCCTTGAATTGCTCTTTAATTTTGTACATGTGTACGTCCACGTCTCCGATAGAAATGCATGCTCTTCGAGGGTGTGCCCAAGGACCATGTATTTAGTTTTTCCTCTGATGCTTTGCATAGTGCATAAAGAAGGGGGTGTTCAATAAATATTTGTTGGACAAGCAAATGATTTCATGCTCGTGCTCTCTCTGAATATGATTAAGAGCAATGAGATGAAACTCAAAAAGGGAGACTAGGTTGAATATCACAAATGTGTTTTTAATAGCAAATTCTTTTCCATTGAATCAAAGTATTCCAAGAGCGACAACTGATGCTCCATGTTTCTCTGGAGCTTGGAGTCACAAGGGCTGACTGATCTTAAACTGGGCAGAACGTAAACCAGCCCATAAGAAATTAAGACTTGGAATACACACTGATAAGACAACCCTTTTGTACCTTTTACTTCTCGGGCCAGCAGCTCACAGGCAGTTGGCTTAATAGGGAGAAAGATAAAGACAGTGTTTTCCTCCCAAAATACTGGCCTTGCCATATCCTCCCTTCCTAAGTGCTGCTAGAGGCCTCCCTGGCCTGCGCCCAAAGGTGCAGCTGTGACAAGGCAAACCCTGCCTTGGAGCTTCTCCAAGGTCTTCTCATCTCTCTTTGGCTGTGGGATTAAGAACTAAACACGGCCACCTTTGGAAAGTCTGATAAATGGGAAACGAAATTTGTGGAAGTATCACCTTCATGCAGGGCCAACTAAGCCTGCATGAAGCCCACCTTCTGCCACTCTCACTCACAGCCAGTGCCCTGCTACCCCTGCCCTGCCATGTCTCTGTTTTTGGCATTCCCTTCCCAGTTGCCCTGATCCTCCAGGGTCAAGGCATGAAATGATTCAGGGCTGATCTCGCCTCCCACGCTGACCACACCTATAATCAGAGCTCTCTGGGTTCAGAGCCCCAGGCAGCTTAGGAAGGACTATGTGGTCTCTACGCCATTTCCATGTTTCTGGATGAGTATATCGACCAAGCTAAAACTAAACACTAGGTTATACCTATTTACATTGATGACTTCCTCTCAATTTACTAGGTCCTTCGAATCATAGAAAGTGATTATATTAATCTGAGTGCTACCTGGGAAGTTGAAAACTTATGTGGTTTTTATTACTTCTCCAAGAGCCTCTCAATTATATTCTATACACATATTTCTTCACTTAACAGTCAAACAGAGCTATGTAAAGTGAGCAGCGTGTTTATAGTAGATCCCTATGGCTTGCTATCAAATTAGTGGCAAATCAGTATTATAGTAAACAGAGGTCAAAGATCAAACCCACAATTTCACATAAAATTCAAAACACGAGAAGCAAAATACAAAATAGAAGGCTCGTGTCACGAGACCATCAACTACTCTTAAAAAATAATGAAAACCAGGAAAAGATGAGAGGAAACAAAATTTAAACATGAGTTTAGTCCAGAATTGGATGCAAAAGCCAGACCTTACAGAGGTCTATTTAAAACCATGACAACTGACTACATGTCACTCATCTTAAATGGAAACACACATCAAAAGGTGGTAAGAACCAAGATTTAGCAACTCCCGGATTCTATTCATGGACTTGACACTGACTCTGGACAAGTCAAAATCTGTCTTCATTTTTCACTCTGAAAAGCACGGTGGAAACTATTGTTTTACTTCTCTTGATGGACAATTCTGGACAGAGTCATGCTAATACGGAGACAGTGGTAATTCTCTCCTAGATTTGATTAAATGTATTTTTGAAAAGTCAAATGATTTAGTAGCGTGAAATTGTACACACCACATCCCATTTTTACTGCAGGCAGCTCTCCACTCTTGGCTCCTAAGCAGGAAACTAGAAGAATCACATTTATTCTGTGTTATAGTGTTCCTTGAAAAAGCAAAGCAGAAGAAAAAAAAAATGATAAAAATTGATCACCATTTAGACCTTGTTATTAAAATCAGAGCCCTAAATTAGTCAATAGTTCACACCTATTATTACTAATCTAGGATTAATTAATCTTGAGTTCAAATATAACTTTTTCATGAATGCTTAAATGAATGGACTGGGCCAGATGTTAAACATTATAAGGGGAAAATCAAAGCCTTTGGAGTTTAGGAAAACTGTGAAAGAATTTTGAATATTTAAAAACAACTCAGTCAATAATTTTAATTACCATGTTGCTTATTAATTTGTATTTGTTTAATCAATGCCACCAGATGTCAGTATATCCTGTGTTATTACCACTGAGTTCTCCAAACCATCCAGAGTTTTCACTCTAGTTAATGAAAGTGATGTGGTGGCCAATTAAGGCTCTCTAGAGGATTATAAATCCTATTCCTCAACATTGGGTATGTTGTTGTAGAGGCCTCTCGGTTGAGATGCAAATTCCCAACTTCCCAATAAATCTCAGCACTGAGGTTTTTGAAAGCAGGAATACCATATTCCGAGAAAGATTCATGGTCTTGAAGCTCAAGCAGCATGTTGAGGAACACACACTTGAGCACAGCTTCAGCAGGTCAACCTAGACCTCTCATTCTGGGATTTGCTGAAAACTATTGACCTTACCTTTCCATTAAGGAAGTACTTTATTGGCATTTAGTATGTAAGCCAAGGAATTATCAGCTACATAAGTGGAATTTTTACCAACGTAACTTCTACTGGATATGGGCTAGGATATTTACCTGTGTTATCTCATTGAAACAATAAAAAGTTGAGAGAGAAAAAAAAGTTTAAAATGTTTAAAATTTAAAAGCTTGGTGTGTGCCTCTTTTTGAGAATAAGAAAGATTTAAACTTGCTTATTAGCACTGAGTTCTCAAACCTTCCAGAGTTTTTAGTTCAGTTAAGGAAAGTGATGTAGTGGTTGAAAATTAAGAGTCTTAGTAAACTTGGCAAAATTTTGCATTTTCAGGTTATTATGAAGCAACCACTGATCCATTCTTTAAAAGGATAAATCTGGGAGCTTTTAAAGAAGTAGTAAGGATATGATTTAAAATATTATTTAACTGTATGAATTAGTTGTGAAGTACATGTGCATTTCGATAACCATAAACTCTACAAATGTTCAAAGTCCCTGGCACTTTGCTGGTTTTCAGGAAAAATAACTTTTGCAGAAGCAAGGTTCATGTTGGGACTTCACATTGTGAAGTCTCACGGTGGGGACTGTCCTGCTGTGCCAGGCACAGTCCCTGGGGACAGCATTGCAAGGCAGCTCCAGGCATCCTGCTGCATAAGAATGTGCATTTTATCTTATAAATAAAAGGGTCCTCTTTTATCCTAGAAGTTGATTCTACTGTAATCTTTACCTTTGAAGGGAAATCCTTTGAAATATTAATCTTCAGTAGAAGAAAACTTATAGTCTCAGTCATTTATGACAAGGGAAGAAAAGTTCTGCAAAATTTCTTGGACTCTACTTACAAAAACATTTATACACCTGCAATTGCTTGTGAAAAGGTAACTTTGAATTATTTTAAAGTTTATCTGAATTTAAGGTGTGTGTGAAATTCACTACAAACAGAGCTCCTTCTCTCCCAAAATGCACAATGCACACATATTATTTCTTTGGTGCATAGAGATTGCTGAACTAAAGAGTTAAAGATTCTCTATTGAACAATGTCAAACAGGAAATTTCAACTTGATAACATATGTGTTTGATGACACAGCTCCCCAAAATCATTGTATTTGAATATTTGCATCATGTACCATCATAAAGCCTTAGAAATCAGAAAATTTAACCTAGTAACTAAAAGCAGATGCTACAAAAGTCACTTGTAGACAAATCTTACTTGTCCTTGGAAGTTGCCCTATAAAAATGCATTTCACAAAAGCCAGAGAATCCCACCCATCCCTTGGGCCCCTGGGCATTTGCACTTCTTAAGTCTTAATAATCATAACTTTATTGTGAACTAATTTGTTTTACTCACTAAAGCTGATTTCTGGGCAATAACTAATCTTCCCAACAGACTGCTGGACAAGTAGACGGCAGGTATAATTAATCTTTTAAAGCTGGATAAAAAAACCAGGAAGAAGTAGAATGTATTTCACACATACCATCTCCTTTATTGTTCATAAAACCTATGAGGTAAGGATTGCCCTCCCCATTTGACTGATGAGGAAACTGGCTCACAGAGGTTACTTAACATGCCCAAGGTCACTAGCTATTTAAATAGCAGAGCCAGGATTTAAACCCAGATCTGACTCCAGAAATCAGGCTCTGTCCAGTCCAAGTTTCCGTTTAAGTTGTTTGAACAGAATTCTCACCATACAGCCCAACAGCACCAGTCCTACTCACTGACCAACAATGTCCTAAAGTGTTTTCCTCTCTTTTATTGCTAGTGATTTATTCCACTTACTCAATATCTTAACTAAATTACAGATTTGCTTTCTCTTAAAACGTGTAAGCCACCCTGAGAGGGTCAGTCCATAAATAAATGAGGAAATAAAATGTACAGAAATCACAGCAAAGAATACCATTTAGCCACAGAGATGCCCCCAGGGGTGCTTCTGTGTGCTCATGAATCAGTCTGGTCCAGGCATGAAGAGGGAATGTGGACTCAGAACCTTCACCTTGACCCAGAACCTTCACAGTGGCTCAGTGTTCCAGATGTGCTATTCTCACTCTGCAGTTCCTCTTTCCCCCATTTCTCATTTTGAATTCAAAACCATCATTTCTAAAACAGAAGAGAGAGAAAAAGAAAAAAAAATCCATCAAGAGTACCTATACCTAGATAACTTTTGTATCAAGTTATGTGAGATTGATATTGATTGCATTGACAAGTCTAGGGTCAAAAAATCGATATATTTTAAAATTCAGTCTTGTTTATTCCACATGGATCTCGATAGACTTAGGTGGTACCAAGTTCTCAAACAGACCTCAATCCAGTGGGAGCAAAGGGAAATAAACTTCCCCAACCAGATAGCTCTGTTTGTTTTTAACTGGATGATTGAGGCAGCTTCTACTTTTGTGTCTAAATGATGATCCCCAGTGTTTTGGAAAAGTAGTAAGATCCTTCCTAGTGCAAATTTGGAGCCAGCTCTCAAAAGATCACAGAGTATTGGGCGAGAAGGCTCCTAAGGACATCAGCACTTGCTGAGTAAACAGCCTAACGACCACCATTTTGTTCTTGGGTGCACGGAGAACATGAGTAACCAGGGAAAGTAGAAAGGAAAGTCATTTCACAGGGTTGCGCAAGTATTACTTACTGCTTTGTCACCCACTGGGAAAGTTCATGGAGTTTAAGACACCATCTTAATCAGGGTGTTCACCCTCCAATTGGTCCTGTGGGGGGCATTCAACACTTCGCCCAGCCATAACCTTAAATGCTGTCTTGTAAAAAAATTCCAGCTGTTCTGAGGCAATGGAAGAGAAGCTCTCATTCTCGTGTGTTTGGTATTCTGTGCAGGAGACAAGGGTTTGCGCTGGCTCATCCCTCTCCGGGGCCTTTGGTTAGGGATGACCCAAAGCGTGGGTCACAGTCCTTGTGTCACTCTGAGGGCCTACACTCCCAGAGCACTGTGGCTGTTCCCAAGGTCAGCAGCAGAGCTGCTGTCAGAGAGTGCCCTGAGTAGAGCCAGAGATTTCTGCACATCTTCTGCTTTGTGTGGTTTTTAGGGTAAACACATTTCTGTGTGCAGGTAAAGGAACAAATAAATCAATTTGTGTTTCATTGACTCAAAAAGGGCAAGCTCTGAAATGTCCATGTGACAAAAATGAATCTAGGCTGGAAAGAAAGAACTGGTTTGCAAATATTTGTACTGACAATACAAGACTGTGCATTTAAATTTTTTTTCAGAATATTCAAATATAGGAATTTGAAGAGTTTGAATCCTATTAAATAATTCTCACCATATGCCCATTTTTCATAATCATATCATAATATTTCAAAGTGAATTAGCCAGCTTTCTTACCTCCAACTGTTCCAATACAAAGGAAAAAGAACCCACCTCCTTCTCTTTCATTTTTGGAAAGTGTTCTTTTTAATCGAGGTTTATATTGCTGACACAATTTCCTCCTCTGGCTGTCCACTGTTATAGCCCAAGTTCATAATCTCGACATTAATAACAAAATAATAAAACTGATATTAATAATAATACTTATTATTGATTAATTTCTATGGACCATCAATGTGCTGTGAATTTTATATATATTATTTAATTTAATCCTCCTGACAATAAGTAAATAAATAAAGTTAACACCATGTGCTTACTATGTGTGATAATTAATTTTATGTATCTATTTATGAGGGTGTTTCTTGAAGAAATTAGTGTTTGAATTGGTGGAATGAGTAAAACCATGGCCTTGCCTCAATGTGGGTGGGTCACATCTCACCTGTTGAGGGCCTGAATAGAACAAAAAGGAGGAAGATTGAATGTGCGCTGCGTCTGACTGCTTGAGCTGGGACACAGATCTTTTCCTGCCGTCAGTGCTTCAGACCTGGACTGAAGCCACACCATGTGCTCGCCAGCTCTCAGGCCTTCCAACTACACCACCGGCTTTCCTGGGTCTCCAGGTTGCAGACGGCAAATTGTTAGACTTTTTAGTCCCCATAACTGAGTGAGCCAATACCAGAAATATATATATATATATAGAGAGATAGATAGTATTATATACATAGGCAGTATTTTATATATATAGTATTTTACAGAGAATATATGTGTGTGTGTGTATATGTGTGTGTCCTGTTAGTTCTGCTTCTCCAGAGAACCTTGACTAATAGACTTTGTATCAGATGTTATTCTAATCATTTTACACATATTAACTCATTAATCCTATAAGGATATATTTTTACCCTCTTTAAAGTGGGTAAACTTTAAAGACTACCATACCCACTTTACAGCTGAGGTACAGATATCATCTGACAGGCTCACAAAGCTTCAACAGCTTGGCCTAAATTTTGCATTTAGACTATTACATTGGCTTCCAAAATGGTGGCAGTTTCCATCCTTTAGGGATAGCAGAGTTAAAATCTCCTTTTCCTTCAAACCTCCAATGGCTTACCACTGCCTCTAGAGTGAATTCCAAATTTCTCCTCATGGCATTGGAGGTCCCAACACTGGGCTCCAGCATCAATTCCCATCAACTTCTGCCATCCAGTCTGGGCTGTGACCACCTGATGTGGCCTCCACTGCATTCTTTGGAGCTTGTGGGCTACTTGGGTCACTTCTCCCCACCCTACCTTCCATGACCACTCATTCCTAGCCACTGGTCTTCCTGCCTCTACTCTTCCTCCCCTCCAATCCATTGTTTATTCAGTAGCCAGAGTGACTTTTCTAAAATGCAAGCCTGAACATGGCATGCCATGCTTAGGGCCTCTTCATAATTTCCCATTGGCAGAGGAATGAAGTCCAAATTCCTTCAAAGGGCCCTTCATGACCTTGTCACAGCTCACCTCTCCAGCCTCATCTCTCACTAGCCTTTTCATAGAAAGGCACTTTTGTCTAGAATATTCTGCCTCAGTCCTCATGTGGCCAATGCCTGCCCAACCATCAGGCCTGAGCATCATCTCCCTGAGCTGGTACATCATCTCCCCTAGGACACTGTCCTGGACTCCTGCCCCTGCCCTGCATGTTCCAGGCTGGAGGCACACTGTGCAGTACAGAGCCCCACACACATTGTGTCAACTGCTCACTTTTGTCCTCGTCCCACTGTGTGGTCACAGCCTGGCTCTCACCAGCTCCTAGCACAGGACTTGGCATTCCCCAATGGGCAGGACTGTCATCTTATTCACTACTGTTGTCCAAATGCCTGCCACATAATAGGAACTCAATAAATATCCAGCAAGAAAGTAAACAAATGAGCAAATGGATGAATAACTAATGTCTGCCCTGTCTCCACTTCCTGATGAAATTTCTGCTTTGCTCCAAGCCTACCTCTCCTCTCAAGCTGTCCCTGCCCTGTCCCCTCTGTGGAATTAACAACACCCCTCTCTGTGCTGTCCTGGAAATGTGCTATGATATATAGAGCATATCAGCAGGACTACAAACATAGTCCTGCCAAATTGTAAGCTCTTTAAAGTGAGGATCATATTTTTACCCATATCAAGCTTAGTCCCTGGCCTGGGACCTGGCCTTAGTAGACTGTCAATAGACGTTTGTTGAATTGAATGCTGTATTCCACATGGCCTGTCCATCCGCATCAGTTGAGACTTTTCATTAAGATTGCATCACCGCAAATGGAAGAAAAAAAGGAAGATACAAAGAGAAAAAATTAAGGAAAGATGTAGCATTGTGATGACACAATTCCCAACACCCAGAAAAATACCCAGGCTTCTGCTCCAGGGGCTTTCTGCTCCCTGCCCCAGGCACTTGGGACACGCCACCTCAACAGCATAGTCTGTCTCATCTCCACTGACTCCTCACAATGGGTTTGCAACCCAGCACATGCTTAGCCACTTAGAGAGGAAATAGTGGCTTCCCTGCACCACTTTAATGTTCATTGTTAAGCAGAAACTATGCAAGCAGGTGGCAAGCCCTTGGAGGACTAGACTTTGATGTCATTTGACACATCAGTCCAGGGCTGGACCATCCCAAGGAGCGTTGTCCTCAAAAGGAGCCAAGTCAGCCCTTTGCCCTGACTCTGTGTTCAGTCCAGTCCACACCTTTGTTCCAGCTGGAAACCCCCTCTCCTTGGCCCCTGAAATGCCAGCATAGACACGATCTCACCCTGGGGTCCACCTGTCACTCATTCATCACACCACTTTTGTCTGCCTGGGCAAATTCCCCTCTGCAGATGCGTTTCCTGAGTGCTATTTCGGAGAGTCCATCAATCCTCATTAATTAATCTGGTTTTCCCTCACAACCCAGTTTCTCTAAATAACTTCTTTCTCCTCTTCATCCCTACACCCACTGGTTCACCCGCTAGGTCACCTGCAGATGGTTCCTTAAGTCTCTCGGTCTCCCCTCGGTCACCCCAGCAAGCATTGACAGAGGATCCACTGTGTTTTAGGCACTGGGGTAAATCAAATAAATGACAAATAGTGCCTGCCCTCAAAAGAGCTGTCCTAGACGCAGAAACAAATACGGCACAAAGCAGTTACGTGAACGTGGCCGTTTGTACAGGAGATTCATTCCCAAAGTAGACCCTGCGATAGGGACTTAGATGCCGCCATTTATTTGGGAGGCGATCCAAGGAAGCATAATGAGGGAATGAGAAAGCGAAAAAGAGGAAGAAAAAGCCAACGAGAGTGAATTAGTAAGTAGGTGAACGCTGTGGGCAACGGGGGCTCCGTCCTGCTGAGAATTGTTTGAGACACAGTGTAGAGCAGCCTTCGGAGTTGTACCATGGTGGAGGAAGGAAGCTGAGGTGTTCGATGCATCCCTGCCCCTCATTGGTTAAGGGTTGCTTCTGGGGCATTAACATCCTGGCACTTTTGCCTAGCCTGTGTAGACATGACAGAGGAAGCCCTCAAGTCAACACACAGATGCTTGAGAAGAGAAGTTATAGACAGATACAGAATTGTCCACTGGGTCTGCAGGCAGTTCCTAGAGTAGCCCCAGGGGACATGAGTGAGACACCAACAGCATCTGTTACGTGGACACAGAGATATGCAGGGGATGGAGGGGGCTGGGTATTGTAGATCAGGAAAATGTTCATAGAGGGGTTGTCTTAGCAAGATTTTGAAGATGAATATGTGCTCTCCCAGGTGGGCAGCTGGGGAAAGTGTCTCAGACCCAGGGGGCACCATGAACCAGTGGGCTAATGTGGAGTATTCTATGTAGTTGGGTCCCGACAAGCCTGAAGGGGGAAGGAGACATGTGGCAAGGGAGACTGGAGAGGTTTGACAGCATCTGTATCACATTTTTCCAATGCCAAGAGAAAAAAATCTGTTACAAAATGGTGAAAGGGTTTTATCAGTATTGGCCATAAAGACAAAATCCTTCCACCATTTTCCTGATCTACAATAACTGCCCCCCACCCCATATTTCTGTGTCCATGTGACAGGTGCGGAGTGCAGATTGTAGGGACATTTGAGCAGACAGGCAAGGAGGTCCAACTGTAGATCTAGGATGTCCTCCAGAATTGTGAAACATATTTTAAACCCTCTACACATTTTAGCTTCTGGCGTCTTGTTGCTTTTGGTTTGTTTACTCACTTTGATGGAAGGAGAGATTTCCTTTCCCTGAACTTCTCAATTTTACCCTAGTCATTAGCAGAATCATGTGGCATAAAGATCTCAAGGAAAATGTGGCAGTTTCGTCTCTTATGAGGAAGTGTAATTTGGGGCTCAAGGAAAATGGAGCCTGAGTTATTGACAGAAGAAACGTGAGCCTCGCAGGGGAAAAGAGAACAATATGGATTGGGATATTCTTACTTCAAACATACACCACCGTGTTTAAATAAATAAATAACCCAGAAATATCTACAGGGGGGAGGCACAATTAACCAATTATGACGATCATATTTCATCTGTGCACATCGTCTGCGTTTGAGGTGTTTGACTCTGAGCAGTTCGCATAAGCAAGGCTCTCGCGGGGCTCCGTCAGCTACCTCTAAGCCTTAGCCGCAGCCTTTGATGAGGTTCTTTCCCCATTGTGTTGTGTTTTACCTTATCAGCAAAGAAAGAAGAAAAAAAAAGCCAACGATAAAAATAAAGGGTATTTGAGGGCTTGTTCTTGTCTATTTAATATCCTTTAAAAAAAAAAAAAAAGCCAGCTGGAAGCAGAGAAGGGAGAGGAAGGTAAAAGTATTTAAAAACTAATTATAGCACAAAAATCACCCAAGAGTTCTGTTCTGGCCCCTGTCAAAGTCCCAGCTTTGTCCTTATGCATGAGTCAGAGCTACCCGGGGGTCAAGCTCGTGACTATGGAGAGCCGTTATTGTCTTTGGTTATTTTTGTGGGATTTTGGAACATAGCGAGTGTCGATCCCATCCTGTCACACAGGGCAGGGTTTCTCAACACTGGCACTCTTGGCATTTTGGGCTGGATGAGCTACGTTGTGAGGGATGTCCTGTTCATTATAGGACAGTTAGCGGCATTTCTGGCCTCCTTCCACTGGACAGATGCCAGTAGACTACCCCCCTCCCAAGCTCTGATGACCCAAAGTGTCTCCAGACATTGCCAAATGTCCCCTGGGGGCAGAATCCTCCCCCCACCCCCTTCTTTGACAACTAATGACAGAGGGCTACAAAATCACTGCTATGGAAACAAACTTGTTCCACAAAACCTCTCTAACAGGTCATTCTAATTTTTTTTCCCCAAAGGTGACGGGAGCGGGGGGTGGGGAAGCAGGGAGACATAGGTCTTCACCTTTTCCCCCTTTGGTCTGTAGTTGCTTTTCTAACTTCTAGAGTCTTTTTATCGATCCAAAATACACACTGCCCTATCTATAGTACTTTGTCTTTATTTGATTTTCTCAGGCCTCTCGGGCAGATTGTGGCTGCTAAATAAAACCCAGACCCCTGTGGCTTTGGAACCATAGGCAAACTGATAATCAAACATTTTCAGACACTAAAAGGGAAAAGAGAATTTTTTCATGCCCTTCCTATTACAAATGCTTTGTTGTAAATGATGTTATTTTTAATTTCCAGAAAAATGATCATGGTTATAATTTTCTCAAAGGCAGGGACTATGTTCTGTATTATACCTCTGATTATAGTTGTTCACAGTGCTCAGCACATAGTAGATGGTCACTGAATGTATCATGAGTAACTGTTTAATTGAGATGGACCAATTAGCAGTTAGACTTCTAGCAGCTTCAGCTACAGGGGACCCAGACACGAGCAAACAGACCTCTAAGTAGGTATCTTTATTTGAGTGAGGCATTAGTGAGAAAATAAATATCACAAAAATCCAAACCCACACGCTCTTCTCAGTTCATATCTGCTCAGTAAACATTTATTGAGTGCTTGGTGCAGGGGGACTGGGATGTAGAAGTGAAAAGATGCAGTCTCTATTCTCGAGGCACTTAAAGTCACATAAAGACACATCAGTGGATGATTTTAATGCAGTGTGGTACATTCTAAGACACGGAGGCTTAACCAGTTCTGTGGGAGCCCAGTAGCTGGGCGCCAGCCCGGTCTTTGCAAGAAGGTAGACGCAGGGTTGGAAGGGGTGACGCCTGAGCTGTGTCAAGGGACAACCAGAAAGTAGGCTTGTGAGGAGGGTGGGTGGTAAAGGGGTGGGGTGCTGGCAGAGGAACAGCACGAACAAACCTGTGAGAGCAAGTACTGACATGATTGACGTGGGAAGGCCATCATGTCTGACTTGATGTTGGGACTGGAAGGATGGGAGGGGAAGCTGGGGAGATGGAGGGGCTGGGTTGTGGAAGGCCTGGCACCCCTGCCAGGGAGTGGGAGCCCTTTCTGCATGGGGAGGACACCAAAGGGGTTTAAGCATGAGGGTGAGGGAGACTGATTTGTGTCTTGTGCAGAATGAAGCGTGGATTTAAAGAGCAGAGGCCAGGTGAGAGACTGTCATTACACTCAAGAGAAGAGGTGGAGAGGGCTTGCTCTAGGTAATGGAAGGTGGGATGGTGCAGAGTCAAGAAAGGGAACAGAATGTCCCAGAGGAGACTGAGCTACAGTGGCGACCCTCTGAGCAAGGGAGAGCCCATGGGTGGCTGATCTGTGAAGATGTGAATAGTACTTTTCCCTCACCCCTGTGCTACTCTCTCTCAGATTTTTGTGTTGTTTTAGGCAAAGATAAGCTATCTTGTAGAGATTCCTTATAGAGGCCTTCGTGTTTTTAAAGCTCTCTAAGCTCATCGAAGAAGTAAAGTTGGATATCAAAGAGGGAGCAGCTGGTTCCCTCAAGGGGTGGAACCGCAGGGATGGGAGGGAAAAGCAGGGGTGGGTCCACATTTTGAAAGAAAAAGAGGCCTAGATTCTAGGCTTAGTGCCTCTAAGATGGCAGGTGCTGGGAGGGGAATGGTCTGATCCAGAAAAGTGTATTTGACATGCTTTATATCAGCGAATTCAGGAATATCATGATGTTCAGGGCAATGCTAAGATCTGGAGTGCAGGCGAAAGTACTTGGCGCTGAGCAGGTCAAGAACTCATAAGGCTAGTAGTGTGTTGAATGGACCATCCACAAAGCCATTGATATGTCCCAGAATAAGACAGGGATTCACTCAGTCCACCCCTAAGATTTGTATGTCCTTGGCAAGAGTACAAATGGGGGTGCCTGCTTTCTCTCTCCAATCCCGTTCCATGCTGAGATGAAGAGCAGGGAGGATGAGGGTGGGGTGGGGGTGGGCTTGCACATCCAAGGTCCACCCTGGTTGCCCCTAAAAGTGTACACACCGGTAGCACTGCCCACCCTCTGGGGACAGACTCATGGAAGAGGCCCTGGAAGTGAGCTCAGGGACATCTGGGCAGGCATTCCCAGGGTCCTAGGTACCCATAATACGGTCTTGAAAGAGGAGACATGGCCTCCCTGAGGGATTCTTCCCTTGGCCCCTTGGACTCCTCGTACCTTGGAGAGCAGGGTCCTAAGACAGGGCCCAGCATGGAAACCCTGGAGAATTAGGTCTAAGGGTGGTAATGGTAGAGATTGGGGTGTAGAAAAAGGCTGTGAATCAGGGTCTTGGTCTCTCAGGAGAGAGAGTGTGTGTGTGTGTGTGTTTCTGGATGTGGGTGGTAGTGATGACAAATGTAGGAGAAGTTAATAAGCATAAATAAATATAGGGGAAATAAAGAGCAAGAACCACCTTGGGCCAACTCATTTCCTTAGAACCCAATGAAATGTAAGGCTATGCTCTAGCAGATTGATTTTCTGGTTTTCCCTGGCAACCTTCAGTTCCTGCAGAGTTAAAAGCAGAGTAGGAGATGCTGAGAGACAACATACTGAGAAGTGGTAGCTGGCAGGAGAGAGAGAGACAGACACATGAGTCCCCAAATAGAAAAACACATTAGATGGGGGTCATTTAGTACCAGGGCAAAGAGCCCTACATGCCTCAAATTCTCCTCAGGACACAACTCCATTACAGCATGCAACAATGATGAATGTGCTTTTAGAAGTTTCCATTTTTGGGGAAAAGCATTTGCTTTCAGTTGTCTAAAAACGTACATTAATTGAGACCTCCTCATTCTCCAACAATTCAGGATGAGTTAGACATTGCCGTAGTTCCCATTTAATCTGAGCACCAGCCTTCTGTTGCCCCTCCTGTGGCTCCATATTGCCTGATCAAGTTTTGATGTTGCACCCCTTCCTCCTCCTGTGCCTCCTGCCCCTCCGCAGAGCTGCATCGCCTGACCCATTGCCTGGTCAGGCAGGATAAATTCAGCTCCACTAATCTAAACCTGAAAATGAGGCAGCAATTCCGCTATTATGCCCTAATTCACAGGCTCCATGATTAAATTGTTATCACAGTCTCAGATGGGACTTTAAATTCTCTTAAAACAGCTGGCAAATGACAGGCACAGACACTCTCGCTCACTGGAGTGGCTTCCTCAGGAGCAGTGGAGAAGAGGGAGGATAATGGATTTTACCAAGGAAGGTCCAGATATTCCCTTTACCCCAGCTCTCAGTCCTGGAACATCTGGGCTCCCATTCTGGGGGGCTTATTGCAAAATCACCAGGATCTGGGCATAACATGATATGTTTGACCCAAAGAGAGGTGTGGGGCTGGGAGAGCCACTGTGTGGCCTTTAAGAGTTCCTGTTGGCTCAAGGTGGATTCCCACCACTTCTTTGTTCTCAAGTCCTCTCCTTTGAAGGTCATCCCTAAAAGCAGGAGTGAAGATGGGGACCCCACCTCATGCTGACACTATGCTTACCTTTTTCCCCTGAGTAGGAAAGGCATGGTCCACCAGGCTGGCAATCAAAACATTGTTTATAGCACAGCATTTATGGACAGGGGTTTCTGGTGTCAAACGACTGACTTATAATCAGACTTGAGCAAGTTGAGGTCACTCATCTGCAGAATCAGCCAGACCTGATCTGAATGGGCAGATGAGATAAGATGATGATCGTTGTTGTGGTAGGAGCAGGAGGAGGAGAGCTAACATGTTTTACGACCCCACTGTGTAATGTTAAATACAACCCCACTCTGTAGTGTTAGATACAACCCCACTCTGTAGTATCAAGTACCAGAATGCCTACAATTGTTCGGTAAGTAGGAATTACCAACACCCTTATAAAGATAAGGAAGCAGGGCCGGGAGAGATTATATAACTTTTCCCAGGTCACTACAAGGGGAGGTCAAAGAGCCAGGATTCTAACTCAACCCACTCCTATAAGGCACCTTGGCTACCTGTACTTTGTACTTTGGGGACTCATTTGCACTCAGCTGTCCTACGGCCATGTTCTTTTCTTGTCCCTTGATTCTAACAATGGGGCTCTGTCTTGTTCCCTGTGACCAGTCTCCTTGTTTTAGGTCCCATCTCTGGTGACTGCATCATTACCTAAATTCCCCCACGTCAGGTGCCTGTCATGCCCAGGATTTCCTTTGCTCTAGGACAACAAATTTGCCTTCCTCTTTTCAGTACTACCCTAGTCCCAGCTACTAGTTGGGCCCCCAGTTACCTTCTTTTAGATTTATGGGCAATTATCACTTTCTCATTGTCCCTCTTGCTGATGCCTGCTTACCTGGTCCACACTGCTTCTCTCTAACCTCCACACTCTCCTGTCCTAGGCCCACCTGTAAGCTTTTGGCCATCCCTGGCCATTGTGCAATGCCTTGTCAACTTGTCCCATCTGCCCACCAGGTTTAAACCACTCCAGGTGGCTCTGAAGCATTAGTCAGAGATCTAAAAGCAAGCCTGAATTTTCTTAAAGGGATGCCAGGGAGTCTGGACCACACATTTCTGCTTCTGCTATAACCAGGGCCACCCCATAGTCTTTCCTTAGAGGTCTGCCTTTTGGAAGCTCTGCCCACCCACTGGATTGGCAATGAATGATCTTGCCCAGCCTCTTAGGCCCTTTCTCATCACGATTGCTGACCCCAGGAAGTCATTTGGAAGCTTTCTCAAATGCATTTTCCATTATTGATTAAATATATAAAGGAGAAGAGCTTTATTCATTAGTAATTCTCCCTTTGACTGACTTGCAAGAAAAGCATTCAGGGCAAGGAAGAATACAATTCCCAGGGGCCCTGCCAGCTTCCCTCTGTTGGGAGCAAAGGCAGATGAGGGAGTTTGGAGCCACAAGGTCTCCCAGCTTCCCCAGTGCATCCTGGTAGGTGTGGCAACCCCTGTGGTAATCTCTGGTAGGGTAGCAAGGCAGAAAAGAACAATAGTGGAAAGAATCACATATGAAGAAAGACCTCCCTGGATGGATGTCTGGTAAAGTTTTGGAGAAGATTGAGAAATGTAGATACTATAGGGTAGCTGTGGAGTGAGAGAATTGAAGAGGAGTCAGAAACTGTACATTGTGATGCCTGGGATTAGAAATTGGATCCCCATATTTGAGACATACAAATAAAGAATAGTGTGCTTTTAAAATGACTTTTAGTTTCTGAAGTGCATTTTCTTTGAATGTGATTTTGAAAAGAGACTGGGCCCTGTGGAACTCTAGAATCATAAACTGTTCTTAGCCCCTGAAGAAAACACATTTTTTGCAAATCATCATCTGACAGGTCCTCAGGAGGGCACTGCTTCCATCTGGAGATAAAGTTTACCCAAATTCCACAGTGTTTTCCAATGCTACAGTCCTCCTCATTTGGGAATCCCACTTCCTTATTTGCCTCCTTACATTTGTGGCTCGAAAGAAACACAAACATTTACCTATAGCAAGTACTCTGAGAACCCCCACAAAGTCAGGCTGCCAAGAAAGTCCAACAGCCCAGGAAGGAGAAAGAAGAGACAACATATTCAGCACAGTTTAGGTATACTCACTGCCCAATGCTTTTTAATACCCTTAGCAAATGGCCTGGCTTTATTTTCCAGAGTGGGCTGGACAAACTCAGTGGGAAAAGGCAACAGGAGCATGAGTAGGAGATCTAGGACTCTCCCCAACTTTTCACCCTATTATGCTAATCCCATCACCTACACTAGTGTTGCAGGGCAACTAAAATCCTGAATTCCGTCTCCAAGGTTATAAAGGAGGCACAAAATAAAAGATTGAGCAAATATTTTGAGATCCTTAGAAGCACAGAAGGTTAGAGCTGAAAATCCAGGGTATCTGTGAGAATGTGGAAACAGGCCATTTCAGTTTAAAACAAAACAAAACAAACAAAACAAAATAATACAAGTTATTGAGCCTGAAGTAGTTTGAGATCTGTGTATGCTAGTTCTAGCGATAAACATCCAGAGCCCTCCCTGCAGGTTCTCTTGACTTTCATAATGGAAAAATGAACCCATATTTATTAAGTAGAAGGAAATAAAGCTGCTCTCTTTTCCCTGTCTTTCCCAAATGCCAACACCATTCCTTTATACTCAGCACCTACATTGAAGGCATCAGGTAACTATGTAGTGTTTTTCTCCATTTCATCTTGGTAGGAATCACGCTTTTCATTCCCCTTTCCTGCTTTTGGTCAGTCTAGGATTTTGCCAATAAGGAAGTGGCCCTTTAAAAATATTGGACACCAGATACAGGATTCAGAGGAAAGGTGGTGATGGCAACTGGGGAAAGCCTGTCCAAAAACAAACCACCTGAAGGCTGGAGAGAGAATCCTCTGAAAGGATTAGAGGGAACAGTAAGTATCTCATGCTCACATAATGCTGGAAATAATGCTTATTCTGACCAGGCATACAAAGAGCCAAGAAAATGCAACCTATAATGAGGAGAGTAATCAATCAGCAGAAACCAGCCCTAAACTCACACAGATGTTAGAATTAGCAGACTAGGATACCAAAACAGTTTTTATAACTATGTTCTATATTTCAAAAAGGTAAATGGAAATGTGGAAAATATAAGCGATCAAAATTGAACTTTCAGAGATCAAAACTGCAATGTCTGAGATTAAAATATACTGGATGGGATTAATGGCTGACTAACATTGCAGGAAAGAAAAGATTAGTCAAACTTGAAGATCTAGGTATAGAAACTACCTAAAATAAAATATAGAGAGAAAAGATAATTTTAAAATGTTAACAGAGCACCAGTCAGCTCTAGGACAACTTCAACAACCTAAAGTGAACATAACTGGAGTTCCTGACGGAGAGGAGGGGGAGTAGGCCTGAAAAAATATTTAAAGAATTAATGTACAAATCTTTTTCAAATTTGATAGAAACTACAAACTCACATATCCAAAAAGCTCAATGAACATCAAGGAGAAGAAACATGAAGAAAACTGTATGAAGTCATATCAAAATAAAATTGCTTAAAACTACTGATAACGAGAAAATCATAAAATCATCCAGAGATAAAAGACACTTATCACTCAAAGAAATAAACGTAAGGATAATAGCAGATTTCTCCTTGGCAACATTGCAAGTGGGAAGCCATGTCAATCTAGAATTCTATACCCAGCGAAACTATCTGTCAAAAACAAAGGCGAAATGATTTTTTCAGATATAAAAATCTGAAAAAAATCATCACCAGCAGTCCTACACTATAAGAAACATTATAGAAAGTCTAAAGCAGAAGAAAAATGATACCAGATAGAAACATGGATCTACATAAAAGAATGAAGAACACTGGAAATGGTAACTACATAAGTACATGTATAAAATTTTCTTATTATTTAAGTATCTTTAAAATATAATTGTATTTTAAGCAAAAATGATAATGTATCATAGTGTTTATAATAGATGTAGAAATAAAATGTATGTCAACAATGCCACAAAGGCCAGAAAGGGAGAAATGGAAATAAATGTTGAAACAACCTCAATTAAAAGACAGAGATTGTCAGAGTGGGTAAAAAAGCAAGTCCCAACTATATGTTACCTACAGGAAATGCACATTAAATATAAAGATACAAGTAGGTTGACAGTGATAGGAAAACTCAATTTTGTCAAGATAATTGGTTCTTTCTAATTTGTTCTATAGATTCATCACAATTCCAGTAAAAATCCCAGCAAGTTATTCTGCAGATATTGACAAACTGATTCTAAAGTTTATATAGAGAGACAAAAGACCCAGAATAACTAACACGATATTGAAGGAGAAGAAAAAAGTAGGGTTGACAACTACCCAACTTCAAGATTCACTCTAAATCTACAGTAATCAAGACATTGTGGTATTAGTGAAAGAACAGACAAATAGACACATAGAATAGAACAGAGAACCCAGAAATAGACCCACATAAATGTAGTTAAGTGATCTTTGACAAAAGAGCAAAGGCAATACAATGGAGAAAGTATAGATTTTTCAACAAAGGGTATTGGAACAACTGGACATCCACGTGCAAACAGATGAATCTAGACATAGACCTTATGTCCTTCACAAAAATAACTCAAAATTGATCATAGACCTAAATGTAAAATGCAAAACTGTAAAACTCTTAGAAGATTAAAAAATAAAATAGAAAAGGAGAAAAATCTAGATAACCTGGGGTTTGACAATGACTTTTAGATACAACATTGGAGCCACAATCTGTGAAAGAAAGAATTGATAGGCTGGTCTTTATTAAAATTAAAAGTTTCTGCTTTGTAAAAGACACTGTTGAGATAATGAGAAAACAGGCCACAGATGGGGAGAAAATATTTTCAAAAGACATATATGATAAAAGACAGTTATTCAAAATATACAAAGAACTTTTAAAACTGAACATTAAGACAACAAATAACCTAATTTAAAAATTGGCAAAAGATCTGAAAAGACACCTCACTAAGACAATTATATGGATGGCAAATAAGCATATGAAAAAATGCTCAACATTGTATGTCATTAGGGAAATGCAAATTAAAACAACACATTGACTAGAATGGTGACAATCCAAAACACTGACAACACCAAATACTGACAAGGATGTGGACCAACAGGAACTCTCATTCATTGCTGATGGAAATGTAAAATTGTACAGCCACTTTGGAAGATAGTTTGGCAGTCCCTTACAAAAGTAAACATACTCTTACTATACAATCCAGCAATTATGCTCCTTGGTATCTACCCAAAGAAGTTGAAATCTATGTCTACACAAAAACCTGTGCATTGGATGTGAGGGCGATCTGGCTGCGACATCTGTTACCCCACTGATAGCCAGGGTTGATTCGGCTGATCTGGCTGGCTAGGTGGGTGTCTCCTTCCTCCCTCACTGCTCCATGCGTGTCCCTCTTGAAGCTGTGCACTCAGACGAAGAGGACGACCTTCCCCAGAGAGGAGGACTATTCTTTGGTCAAGGGTACACGAGTAGCTGCACTTCCCTGCTAGAACCTCCGAACAGGCTGTCAAAAACCTGCACGTGATGTTTATAGCAGCTTTATTCATAATTGCCAAAGCTTGAAAGCAGCCACGATATCCTTCAGTAGGTGAATGGATAAACAAACTGCGGTACATCCAGATGATGGAATATTACTCAGTGCTAAAAAGAAATGAGCTATCAAGCCATGAAAAGACATGTAAGAAACTTAAATGCATATTACTAAGTGAAAGAAGCCAATCTGAAAAGGCTACACACTTATGGTTCCACCTATATGACATTCTACAAAAGGCAAAATTGTGGAGATAGCCAAAAGATCAGTGGTTGTCAGGGGTTGGGAGAGGGAAGGATGAATAGGTGGGGCACAGAGGAGTTTTAGCACAGTGAAACTACCCTGCATGACACTGTGATGGTGCATACATATCATTATACATTTGTGAAAACCTATAGAATGTACAATAACAAGAGTGAAGCCTAACTATGAACTTTGAGTGACAGTGACGTGTCAATGTAGGATCACCAATTATATAATAACAAAGGTACCATTCTGGTGTGGGACGCCATAGTGGGGGAGGCTGTGCATGTATAGGGGGAGGGTACATGGGAACTCTCTGCACTTTCTGCTTAGTTTTGCTATGGACCTAAAACTGCTCCAAAAAATAAAGTCTATTTTAAGAAGTAAAAGAATGGAAAAAGATTTATCATACTAACACTAATCAAAATAAAGTTGGAGTGGGTATGTTGATATCAGACAAAGCAGATTTCAGAGCAGATAATATTATCAGGAACAAACAAGGCTATTTTATCATAATAAAATAATAGAAAGTGGTCAATTCTTCAGGAGGAAAAAGCACATGATGCACCTGGGAATATTGATCAGAGCAACCAACTCCAAGATATAGTCTAATTAAATTGTGGGACGTTAAAGAAAAAAATATTTTGAGCAACTAGGAAAAAAAAGAGCATGTGGCATAAAACAGAAAGAAAATTAGATTATTGTCATACTTTTTGCCAGAAGAAAATGGAGTAACATGTTTAAGATTTCAAGGTAAGAAAATGTGAGCCAAGGGTGTGTGTTCAGCAAAACTGACTTTCAAGTATTAATATCTTTCAAGTATGAAGGGTACAGACATACTGTTATCAACAATTTAGGGAAACTGACTCCGTAAACCCTCCCTAAGAAGTCTTCTAAAGAACAAAGCTTGGGCAAGCAAAATAACTAGAGAGATATTTGCAGGGAGAATTAAATATAGTTATCTGTGAAACTAAAACTAAATGAGGGCTAATGAGAAAGTAAAGTACATGATGGCTCTATGCTCTGACAATGCAGACATAGTAAAACTATTTTATTAGTGGGGGGATGTCAAGAGACCATATACAAAAAACCTATTAAAATTTTTGGTCATAATAATGATGATAGGATTAGTATTGTTATTCTGAGTCTGCTTTGTATGTAATATGGGATAAAATAAATGAGTAGTTGTGGGATATTCTAATTCTATCATCCCCTGTGTCTTTGAGAACCAGGATTCTTGGTGTAGAAGAAATTATGTACAGATTTAAGAGGTTAATAAAAGCTCTGTAATCAAATGTGCTTTCTCCATTCTATATACACACACACACATATTATATGTATTATATACATATATATATATATATGATCTCTATAAAAGCTCTGTAATCAAATGTGCTTTCTCCATTATATATGCACACACACACATATTATATGAATATATATGTGTGGATATATGTGTATCCTCTCCTATTGGTTGTCTCAGGAGAACCCTGACTGATACATCATCCTTGCTGAACACTTGACGTCTCCCCTCCACCCCCTCCCACTCCAGCCCTCTTGCTTCCTGTGGCTGCTGTCCTCT
>NW_012144966.1:5339616-5405650 GCF_000956105.1 Propithecus coquereli | reverse complement strand
ATGATCTCTCCCCAACCCCCAGCTCTGTTCACTGAAAAGGCCTAAAAACAATGGTCGACCTAGTAGCAAGGACATCTCTAGCACTCAGACAGCTTTTGAAATGCCATTTCTTACTCAAAAGAAGCAAAGTTCCTTAGAGAAATGGATGATTCCAAATCCAAGACAAGAAATGCACAAGACGGACAATTTGTCACACCTGTTAGGAAGGAAGCTATCAAAGACTACTAGTGGTATGACAAAAGGACTCAAGACCCAACTTGTAGAGCATCCCATGAATGAAGGATAGGAAAATTTTATCATCAACAATAGTAATAATTTCAGCAGATGGAAAGTCATTATATATGTTTAAATTCACAATTTCATAATGGTATTTAAATTTTTTAAAAGAAGAACTAGCCATCTCAAGAGGAGGTGAGCTCTTGATTTATCCTGCTTTCACCACATGAACTATACCTTTGGGTAAGCAAATACAGGTTGAGCATCCCTAATCCAAAAATCCAAAATCTGAAATGCTCCAAAATCCAAAACTTTTTGAGCACCAACATGACACTGCAAGTGGACAATGAAGATGACGTTGTTAACACTGCAGAAAAAGTGCCCAAAGATGACACGGTGAAAATGTGTGATGGGCTTATTGAAGGCCTGTAGCAGCATGCATTAATAACAGAACAAGAATCATATCAGTTTATAAAATCAAAGCAACTTCTAAGACAAAGATCGTTGTTAATGAGGTGGATGACTCTGGAGGAAACATTTTAAAAAGCCGTTCAGCAGAATGCCTCCTCACCCCTAGAGGGCCTACTTCCTGGTCCCCCAGCTGTGTCTAGTATTTCTTCTCACCTAAAAAAATAAAATACAGTGTACGGTTACCTTTTAATCAAAACACAGCATCATAGGTGGAGACTGAAATCCACCGTTGTTTGTTGTTATTGTTGTTTAACAGCTGATACAGGTATTCTGGGGATGCTACTGTGCTGCTTAGTTACCCTGAACACATTATTTTTTTCACCGTATTAATGGTATTTTTTCACTGTATTAATGGCATTTTTACCGAGTATTTATATGTGAATAAGTGTAAGAAAATGATTGCTTATCAGTAGCATATAAATTCAGGGTCAGGAATGTTGGTGAAGCCAAACAACCACAGATTGTCCACAGGAGACAGTGGCTGAGACAGTGACACCTGTACTTTCTGATAATTCAATGTATATAAATTTTGTTTCATGCACAAAATTATTAAAAATATTGTATAAAATTACTTTCAGCCTATGAGTATATGGTGCATATAAAACATAAATGAATTAATGTGGGCCCCATCCCCAAGATATCTCATTATATATCTGCAAATATTCCAAAATCCAAAAAATTTGAAATCTAAAACACTTCTGGTCCCAAGCGTTTCAGATAAGGGACACTCTATGTGTAGTAGATGAAGGCAGGAGTTTCTTCATAAAAGTATTTCCACTGATAAATGAAAACTAGACTATCACCAATTTGCAATTCCTCATGAATGAACAAACACAGGTAGATATAAGCATAGAAACCAAAGGAACCAGGAGGAGAGGTATGGGAAAGACATACTTTTGTTGTTCTGCTGGCAGATAGAAGTGACAGTGACCACATCTCTCCAGGCCCAGACTAGTTAGAGGCAAAGTGGCGAAGTCATCCAGATAGGGTCTTGACATCACCTTCTTTCCCTTCTCCATCTTGGTGCTCTGCCCTCCCAGAAAGTCTTTGACATGAATTAATGATAATTCCCAAAATAATTCCCATATTGATCAGGCTTTTTAAGTTTTGATGAAGAAACACTCCCAGATAACATTTGGTAAGGAGGTTTACTAGAGAATACGTATGAAGGGCATGACCTGTGAAACAGCGTCCCCTTGACGTCCAGAACTTCCAAGCCAGGGATGTGCAGCAGAACTCACAGAGACATGGAGCAATAGCTGAGCACCATATGTGTGACTCCCTTTCCTGTGTGTGGTGTCCACCCTGAGGGAGAATCTGGTCTTGTCTTTATGTCACCATTCATTGCAGAGAGCCCCAACTGGACAGAAAGCCTCAACTAGATAGTTTCAAATCAACTCACTTTCAAGAACTTTCCTCATGTCTGGTCTGCCCATGGTTGTCTTGATCTGGGTCCTGCTTTCTAGTCCAGTTAGTTGGAGCCAGGCCAACAGAGCTAGTGTTACTGGAAGCACCAAGTAGGAAGAGCTTCTTGGGGTAGTTTTTTTTCCACCTTACTCATCTAATGACTAAGCTCTGGCTACTGAGACTTCTGGGAAGTCTTAGAAGAAGAGGACATACCCTTCTCCCCTTCTTTTACCAGCTTCTAGGAACAAGAATACGGTGGAGTCATTTCAGCCATTTTAGAACATGAGGGTGAGACGTCCTGAGTGAAGGCGGAGCGGAAAACTTGGGGGGAAACTGTGTCAGTGAGGATTTCATTGACCTGCTGTGCTGGCCTCAGGCTACCTACCTCTAGACTTGTTTTGTGTGAGAGAGAAAGAAGCCACTGTTATTTGAGGGGTTTCTGTTACATGCAATTCAACATTTTCCTCATCACTATAACCCCAAACATTCCAAACTATCAAAATAGACTAATCCTGGGCTCTTTCCCCTAAGGACATCACCAAATGGCTGCCTAACCAGATAAACACAAAGTGGCTATGGCTGCCAGGTGTTAACTTTCCCAGGAGTGTCAATATTTCAACAGGAATATTCCAGACACTCAATGCCCTTGACCTAAGTAATGACCTTCTGTGGTGGACACGTTTATTTGCCCATACAACATTCATTCTCCCCTGCCAACAAAGTGCCAACTTCGTTCTGGTATCAAGTGTCTGTGTGCTAAGGTGAGGCTGGAATTCTTTCTCTCCCCATGTGGTTTTCTCATGTAGTTACTCCTCTCCCATGTCTGACTCATTCTTCTGGCCCTGCAGCTGAACTTTCTGAGCTTCTCTGTGCATATGGTGGAAAATGGCTCTGCCCGAGTTCTCAAATTTACATGCACCCATATAGACTAGCTGTTTCTGAGCCACATTTTCTAAATTTCTGAAAGAATTATATTGGTTTAGCTTTGGTTAAATACATTCCTCCAAACCAATCAGTTGGTTCAAGGAGTGCTGTGTAGTACCTACATGACAGCAACTTCTGGGGCCACTCCTATGCACAGATACTTTGGGAATGGCACTCAGAGAAGTGGTGAAGGAAATGGGCAGGCACCCCCAGAGGGTATCTACTGTAAGCCTGACTGCAGTTGATTCATACCGGCTTCCTGGTCCCATGGCTACACTCCCAGAGCTGTGATCTTACTGAGGCTAGGGCCTAGAACGGTCGCTGGCTGGTATAGATACTGCAGAAGGACCTCCATAGTCAGGTAGACATGATGAGTCTAATATCCATCAATGCCACTCACCATATCTTTCCAGCTTTCTGTTTACTGGACAGGTAGAATTTTATTTCTTGGCCCCTGGAGGTTGGATGGCACCAGGTGACCAGTTCTGGCCAATGAGCTGTGAGCATTTACTAATAATAACTGGTAAAAGGGCTTCCAAGATGGTCTTTTCCTTCTGCCGTGATTACTGACAATGATTCAGATGGTGGCTGCTCCATCGGCTGGATGCTGGTGTAAATATTACAGTGCCATGGACTTGTGCTGGACGTGTAATATAAGCAGGAAGACGTCACTGAGATTTGGGGGTGCTTGTTACTGCAGCATGCTTATCCTATTGTGGCTGATACCACGCAAACTGGGCTGGGGTCGGTGGCATTTCTAGAAAAAGACACTTGATTCTAACTTATAACATCAAGTCTGTCACAGAGACTCCTCTTCTCTGTCTGGGTCCCCTATGTCCCCATTTCAGAAAGGAAAGTGCTATTTCCTAGTAGTGATATGACCAAGAAGTAATAAATTTGGGGGCTTCCTTCTCATTTGGACAGGGGAGGTGCACAGGGTTGTGCTGGACACATGGACAGAGTTCGTTTGGGGAGTTGGGCACTCAAACCAGACTTGGAAAGAGCTGTCCCTTTGCTGAGACTCAGCCTGATTTGCAGAAGAACAGAGCCCAGGGTAGGGGCACAGCATAGCTCCAAACTACCAGGTAAGGATCGTGATGCCATCCCACTCTCCTTCAAAAGAAGAGAGGCTTAGGAGTCTGAAGGCTGAGCTGAAAGCCACGGGCGCTCCAGTACATGCAGATCCCAAATGTGGGAAAGCTATGTGATGATTTTATGAAATATAAAAGTCAAATGAATTTTTCATGAAGAAGTTATCTTCCCAAGATGCAATAATGGAAAATTCCTTTCAAGAACTGGTGTTTAGACCTCACAAAAATGCGCGGCAAATTGCATTGTGATTTATTTGTCAATGTTTTTATAGGTTAGGCGTTACTTTCTACCCCACAGCTGGAGTCAATTTTTAATATTTAAAAGTGGAAAGAAAGCAAAACCTAAACACATCCAGAGCTGTCTGTTTTAGATTGAGCTTTTCCCAAACAGTGCTGTTTAGAACTGAACCCTGAGCCTGGTCGGTCTGCGGCC
Organism: Propithecus coquereli; assembly: GCF_000956105.1. NCBI lineage: Eukaryota > Metazoa > Chordata > Mammalia > Primates > Indriidae > Propithecus > Propithecus coquereli. The sequence goes on along the minus strand of NW_012144966.1, from coordinate 5,401,108 downwards.
AGCTGGCACTTAACTTCCCTGCAACATAGAATTAAAATATCTGGAACTGGGCAGATTACATATAAGACCTCCTAAATTGTAGTTGGTGGGTCTGGTGTTTATAACCGCTTTCAAACGCACGTAGCCTGTCTGCCCTCTCAACTGAAGAAGGAAAGAGTCTTTGTGCTTTTTATTTTGGGTTTCCCTTCATGCCCCAAGCTCAAGGTGCCGCGCACATAATTTTCAAGTCTGTGGTTTCTGGCCCCATTAGATGGCTGGGGTAGCAGGGATCCAGCACACCAGTCAACTAGGGAGCATCAAACTAATTCTCCAGACTTTGACTCCCAAGGGGAGTCTAGTTCAGAAATTAGCCAGGATTCATTGTCATGGGCCTCCAGGTAAAACCTTGATAATGGCCTTGAAGGTGGGTTCTCATGGCAAGGATTCAAATCACAAAAGAGATCAGTTCCTGAAGCTTAATCTCATTCCCTTCCACCAACTGTCCAGTTCTATCTTCAGATAACTGTCATTATCTGAAATGACAAAGAGTTCACAAAGCAAGACTGGGTCTCTGCTTTTGGAAACACCACAGAATGGTGTTCGCAGAAGCACGGCATTCATACCTCAGTGAGTGGCACATCACACTTCACGCTCAATTGCAGCCTCCATGGTTGGGGCCTTAAGGTTGGCACTGGCAGTTGCTAAGACTGCCATGTGTGTGCTTACCAACAAAAGATCCTGTAACACACAACATCTGGAGGGAAGAAAAACAACTCTAATTGTGACAGGCACAATCCCTTTGGGTAACATGGTTGATACCCTTCTGATGGAGGAGTGTTTCTCTTTGCCCTCTCCTTCCTGCTCCCTCCCGATCATTCTACAGCCAAGGCCCACAGGAGGAGTTGACCCATTTCCAAATGTGTGCGTGGGTCCAGCTGAGTCTGCCAGTGGAGGGCCCTTGAGGCTGCGGACAACATCCCCCAGTCAGGCTTTGAGAAGCAACAACTCCACAGAGACAAGCTTCAGGTTGCAAGGAGCCTTGGCAGACCATGGAAATGTCAGATGTGCAAGCATTTGGGGCTCAGTTTCAGCTACTCTGACCTTTCCCCCAGAACCGTGCTTGGGACTCTAAGCGGGAACACAGCATTAAAAGAACCCCTTCAATAAACCCCAACATTCACAGCATCACCAAATGAAGGGCTGGGGAAGGCCAGTGATTATTCCTCATCACAAAAGTATTTCTCACCTCACAAAAAGGATTTGCCATGGATTTCCCTTTAAAAGTACACACCCCAAGAACACTAGCCATATGATCCTATTCAATGCACAAATTCCCAGGAACACTGAGTGCTTAAAGTGAGGTACACAGACAATCGGGGGCAAGGTGCAGCAGATGTGCCCGCCAGCAGGGGGAGCTCTTGCCCCGGTTCAGGAGTCCATCGCAGGTCTCTGAGTCACCCACCCATTGCCCAGAAAAACACCCCGGGGCTTCAGGAGGGAGGAGTCAGGGCTGACCTCTGCTGTCCAAAAAAACAGATACCCAGTGGGTTTGCGATTAATTCGAGGGCAATGGAGAGCCACTGAAGGATTGTGAGATGTGTGCAGCTGTATCGATGCTTCCTGTCTTTTTCACCCAATGCCTCTAACCCGGGGGTGGGGAACCCAGGGCCTTTCTAGGTCCTTAAGTGTGGCCTTATGACTGAATCCAAATTTTACAGAACAAATCCTTTTATTTTTATTAAGGCATTTTTGTTCATCTTTCATATTTTTATTTTATTTTTTAAATGAATGTTTTTAAAATACAAAAGAATAAAATAAGTTTCAATGAAATAATCCTCCCAGATTGACTGGCACAATTAGAACATTAGTAAGCCATAAGGGCTAAATCGACGGCTGCTATGCTCATGATTTAGATATAACTCCCCCCAGCTGATTGACGCCACTACCACAGGAGGCTGGTTGGTGAGAGTTTATGGGGGTTGAGTGTGCCAGTTCGTTATCAGCTTTTGACAACGGTGCATTGTGTGTCTGTTTGAAGCGGAATTTGTGAATAGTTGCACAGCTCAACAGTATTTTTTGATTCTGTCTGCTTAGTAGCCCATCATGTCAAAGAAGACCAAGAGAACACTGAAGCAAGAAAACAGATTTCTTAATGAGGCTTGGGAATTGCAATATTATCTTGTTTCTGCTAAAGATAAGATGATTTGCTTGCTTTGTGATACTGCAGTATCAACATTAAAGAAATTCAATGCTCATCAGCATTATAACACTCATAAGGACCACAAATATTTTAAATTAGAGGGAGAGGTGTGAAAGGTTGTATTGCAGAAATTAAAAGAAGAAAAGCAAAAGCAAACACAATTCCTTCAAGGAGCAGTAAGACCTGAAAATAATGGCACTGAAGTAGCTTATAAAGTAGCTTATATACTCGGGAAAAAAGGGAAGCCATTCATGTAGAAATTGTGAAAGGATGCATTGTCAAAGTTGTAGTATGCTTAGACCTTAATAACGTTTCAAGTACAAACAACTGCCTCTTTCAAGGAGAACCATAACTGATTGGCAGCATGAATTAGCCTTCAACTTAACAGAACAACTTCATGCAATACTTCAAAAGGAAAATATATATTATTCAATCGCTTTGGGTGAATCAACTGATACTACTGACTTGGCGGAGGTTTTATACTTCATTCAGGTCATAACAGAAGATTTTCTTTGCTACAAAGAGTTACTCACTTTGGGTACTCTTGCGAACAGAACACGGGGAATAGATATCTTCAACGACTTTCAAGGTAAGTGTTGTAAAGTTGGACTCAATTTGGTAAATTTAGTGAGTGTATGTACAGACAGTGCACCTTCCATGACAGGAAAACATGAAGGGTTTATCGCACAGATAAAAAAATGTATTAACAGATCCAGATGCTCTCGTTTCTTTTCATTGTACCTTGCACCAGCAAAATCTCTGTGCTAAAGCTACTATTTTAAGTGACACTTTGCAACAAGTTGTAAGTATTGTTAACTACACTTGTGCATATGTAACACAGCATCATCAGTTTCATAACATGTTAAAGTTGCATGATGAGGTATTCAGTGTGGATTTGCTGTATCATTCAAAAGTGCATTGGCTATTGCAGGGACAGGTGTTAGCCAAAATTTTATCTCTGTGAGAACAGATAATTAAATTCTATGAAGCACAGAATGGGCAATATGAATTATTGAAGGAAGATTTCTATAGGAATGCAGCATTTCTGTGTGATATCATGTAAATCAAAATGACTTGAATATTTCTTTGCAAGCTAAAACTAAGTCTATATATGATATGTGGCAAGAAATCCAAGCATTTCAAAAAAAGCTATCTTTTTTCAAAACACTTCTTCCTCAAAAGGAAATTTCGAATGAACATTTCCCCAGGTCACAAAGGTCATTGATGAGCAGGGTGATATATGAGAATCATTTGAAGAATACGCAGCTGTTATAGACCTAATAATTGAAGAATACAATGAAAGCTTCACTGACTTTGAGAATCATGACATTACACTCAAATTAGTATTTTAGCCTCACCTAGTTGATATCACTAAGGCACCTAAAAAACTACAGATGCTTTTGATTTAGCTCTTAGTAGATAACATTTTAAAGTCATTGCTGCTAAGAAAGATCCAATTGAAATATGGAGAAATGCAGTAGAATACCCACACCTTCAGCAACATGCCTGAAAAATGCTCTCTTGCTTTTCAACCACTTATTGCTGGGAATCTACATTCTCCTACCTAACCCAAATCAAGATGCCCTTAAGGTCACAGATGACTGATACTCATCTAAAGGATCAGCTGAAACTGTGGTCCTCTGTGCTGCAACCAAACATTCAAATGCGTTCCTACAAAAAGCACACACAACAAAGTCATTAAAAGGTTAGTTAACTTTAAAATTAACAAATAGTTTTCATTTTTTGAAATTATTAAGTACATAGTAGTTAGACTTTTACAAAATAATGTACATCTTTAAGTATATCTAATTGAAGTTTCTTGAATGCAGGCTTATTTGATTACAGCTAAATTAATGAGGTCTTGCAACGTGAAAACTTCCCCACCCCTGCTCTAACCTCTTCGAGGAACTCATTTTCAGCACTGATGTCCTCTGCATTTTCAGCTCCTCTTAAAATGCATTGCAGTCATGATCCATGAGCCACTTTGCAGGGACGAAGGCCAGGTTCAAGCTTAAGGGCGTTTCTCAGGAAGTGCATGGTTTTGTTTGTTAGTGGCTTGGGGAAAGACAGGCATGGTTTAGGGGAATGGGAGGGAAGTGAGAGGCAGACATGCTATCGTTTTTTTGCTCCAGTGAAGGTCCAAACCTTGAAGCAAGCAGCTTGGCACCGAAAATGGCGCTGTTAGAAAGTTAATGGGCAGGACGTTCTGAGAAACGGTTGTGGAGATAAGCATCAGGAGGAAATTGTGCTGTTTTAAGTTTGCCTGAATCCAGGCAACCAAGAAAAGCAGAGCCACCCCTGAGCTGGACTGCAGTGCACACACGCACATGCTCGTGGGATCCAAACTCTGTCCAGAGACAAACAGCTCACAGAAGCAAATGAAGAGTGACTTTTCTGAAGAAAGAGCTGGGGAAATGGCATTTCCTTCCTACACTGAGGAGCAAAGTCGCGATATTCTGGGGAAGAGACAAGAGCTCCCAAGGGCAAGAACTTGGGCACTATCACTTTATTCCTGCTGAATATTAATAGCAAAAGCAAATGTCTTGACTTCAGAGAGCTCCCAAAGGCAGAGGCACTCAAGGGGAAGTCAGGAAAAGGAGCAATGAGTGTTTTCTTCTACACTTTATAGCAGAATCAAGCCACTGTGGTCCCTCACTGCCATCTCTCCCAGTGGGTTTCCCCACCTCTGGTCTTGACTTCCCTGCCCCATTCACCCTCCAGAGAGCGGCCAGGAGTCTCTTTCTAATCTGCTCTGCTTAGAATCCTTCAGTGGCTGCCCATTGCCCTCAAGGTAAAGCCCCAACTCTTTGATATAAGTCATGAGGCCCTCCAAACCCTCCAAACTCTCGTCTCTGAGGACATCGCCAAATCTCATCTCTTGCCCCTTCTTGGTCATGCCCTTTCTGCTCTAGCCATTCTGAAAAACCTGGTAGCTCCTTGCATATGGCATGTCTTCAGTGGCACAGGAAGGGTAAATGGTGCTGGGGGCTTTGTCATGTACCTTGTGTCCTTTCTCCTTCCCTTGGCTAGAAGTTGCCAAGACTCACATCTTTGAGGGGTCCCCAGAGACTGGGACATATGCACTCTTCTGCCCCCTGTATGGTTTTTACTCTCCCTTGGGGTCTTTGCACATCCCTGGGTGCTCTCTTTTTATCCCCTCCTTCTCCTTTTATCTTTCAAATATTTAATTAGAAAATACTGGCCGGGTGCGGGGGCTCACACCTGTAATCCTAGCACTCTGGGCGGCCGAGGTGGGTGGATCGCTCAAGGTTAGGAGTTCGAGACCAGCCTGAGCAAGAGCGAGACCCCCGTCTCTACTAAAAAATAGAAAGAAATTACCTGGACAACTAAAAATATATATATATATAGAAAAAATTAGCCGGGCATGGTGGCACATGCCTCTAGTCCCAGCTACTCGGGAGGCTGAGGCAGGAGGATCGCTTGAGCCCAGGAGTTTGAGGTTGCTGTGAGCTAGGCTGACGCCACGGCATTCACTCTAGCCCGGGCAACAGAGTGAGACTCTGTCTCAAAAAAAAAAAAAAAAAAAAAAGAAATTACTACATTAGGGAAGCCTTTCCTGATCCTCAAGACTGGGAGGAACACCCCTGATATCTCTCTCCCCATCACCCTGTGCGTATCCCTCTTGTACCTTTTGCACACTGTGTGTAGCTGCCTGCAAACCTGTCCACTGACCCTCTAAACTGCGAGTGCCACAAAGGTGGGACCGTCTTTCCTACTGCGTCCCTGGGTCCAGTCCTGTGCCCGTCGTACTGGAGGAGCTCAAATATTTTCTGAATGAACATATTTCTTTCCCCCAGACTGTCAAGGCTACCTTGACCTTTGGGGCCAATTTTTTCCTGATCATTAATTTCCCTGAGCTCCCAACACAGTAAGATCTGTGATTAATGATGTCACAGTTTGGCCTGTGAATGGTGCATCTGTTGTGAGTTGCATCTAGCTGTGCTCTTCTTCCTCCCTTGAGAGCTCTTGCTCACAGACATTTCCATTACCTTAATCTTTTATAATGCAGCCATTTTGCGGTGTATAAGGGCATCATCTCTGTTAATCTAAATGTCACAGTCGAGTAGTCAAGGTTAGTGGCACACTTGGCATGCCAGCAATTAAATAGCTTTGTTAACAGGCCAGTTGTGCTGAGGCTACGTGATTACATGCTCTCGACTACTTTTATGCAAAATGATGTGTAAACAAATAGAGATCATGGATTGCTAAAACATTTTCCAGGATGTCAGAGGGTCACTAAATTAAATGTTCTGTCCACATCTATTGGACCCAAGCTCTGCAGGACAGTGAATCACAAGGTCAAAATTGTATCTTGTCCTTCTGATAATCTACTATTGTCAGACTTCTATAGGCTCAAAAACCTGCAAAATGAATACAATGTTCAGGGTATTTGATTACACTGAACACGCCATTCCCAACCAGAGTAGACAACAGAGAGATTGCATGTCTGACTTTAATGAGTGCTCAGAGGTGGCCAACAGCCTTGGAGGCTGAAGAGCCACTTACTGGGAGTTGAAGGCCCACACATTCTGCAGCCCGGGCCCTGCCTCCTGCCCACAGTGTTAGAGGCAGTGGCTACAGAGAGAAGGATGCAGTGTTTCTTTTTAGAACTAGGTATGACCGACCCCCACATATATATATAATGGTGTGATTAAGGGCATTGGCTCTGGTGCTAGACTGTCTGCCACTTACTAGCTTTGTGCTCCTCGGGAGTTACTTAACCTCTCTGTGCCTCAGTTTCCTCATCTGTAGTACGGAGTTAATATTTAATAATAATACCTACTTCTCAGCGTTGTTGAGAGGATTAAATTAGCTAATGAAGTGCTTAAAACAGTGTCTGACACAGGTGAGCATCACAATAAACGAGAGCTGTATTTATGATCTCAACAAGAAGGGTGGACAGACTTTAATGTCTGTTTGGATTGCCTTAAAGTCGTAAGAGTTCAAGACGCCCACCCCCATCTCCCTTGCTGTGTTGACAATGACAAAGCAGCATATCTTGTATAAGTGGTTTATATTTCATTGGGACATTGGATGTTTTGAACCCTGGCACGCTGGCTTCTAGAAGGGACCTAGAAACAAAGTGGTGCTACTGGCTTGATCAGTCTGGAGTGAGCTGCAGGGACAGGCCTTCAGAAGGTGGCCCTGCAGTTTCAGGACAAGGGAGCCACAAGTGAGTTCTGTTGCTTCTTGGCACGGGCCACACAGCATTCTGAACTCGAGCCAGTCCCAAGGGTTTGGTGATAGCTGAATCCTTGCTGCCAGCCTGAGTCCTCCGTAAACTGGAACTGGCTTTGCAGATGCTGCACAAGCTCCTGGCTGAGCCAATTAGATTGGATTGCAGGTGGCAAATGTCCCTCTGGGGAGGATTGTGCAGAAGTGTTCCTTCCTCACAGGAGGAAGGTAGGTCAACCCAGGAAGTAAGGTACTTAGAAGACAGCAAAGGAGGGTGGTTTAAAAGGAAATTTAGACTCCCTTTGTTTTTTAAAAATTATTTTTATTTTTAATTATTATGGGTACATAATAGTTGTATATTAGACTCCCTTTAATAGTCAACAGATCCTTCTGGAGAGAATACAGAGATGAGCTTGGATGAAGCTAGTTCCGTGGGGAGAAGAAGGGAAGTGCGCACGCCTGGGATCTCCACTGGAGCTAACACTGACGGGACTTGTTGACGGCTTGGATGTGAGGGGGGAGACAGAGTGGGCCCAAGAATGGCTCCAAGACTTTTTTCTTTTTCTGGAGAAACTGGGTGCCGATGGTACCACCGTCTGCATACCTCCTTTCCAGACAGTGGGGTGGGGTGGGGCGGGGGGGCTGTGACTGCCCTGCTGCTCCCTCCTCTGTCATCCTATTTGTCAAATCTTCTCAGCCCAGAGGTCGAGACACACCCACTGTTCTTCAGAAGATCCAGGGTGATGGGGGGCCACTTTGGGGCACGCTTCCCTGGGACCAAGTCTGCATGCATCTAGCATCTAGCTGACTGCCTAGCTGGGTTGCTGGAATGACATCTGTCCTTCCCCGGGTCTAGGGCAAAGGCTGCTTACAGGAGGGGACCATGCTCCTACCACTCACAGATTCCCGCAGTGCAATTCTAGAAGCTGGTGTCTAGGGGAGCAAAAGTGTGATGATTCCACCTGAATTACTATCCCACCATCACAGCTAAGCCCAGGGCTGTGCGGGAGAGGCCTCTCCCTTCACCTCCTCAGCTGCACCTCTTCCCTGTGTCTGCTCCCTCAGCAACCACAAGGACAGATACTCTGCAGGTCTAATTGGAGTCAGCAAATTCCTATTTGCAGAAAATCATTTCAGATCTGACAAGAGTTAGCTATCTGTTTCTAGAAAGCTCCTACACAATCATTATCAGTGGCATGTGCGCACTCTCTCTTTCTCTCTCTCTCGCACACAAACACACACACAAACATACACTCATCCAGTTTTATTTACAGTCCAGGAAAGGCTCATACATTATGAATATATACTCCACCCTCCTCACCAACCACTGTAAAATTCTAAAAACTTACACATGCTTGTAAATAGATCACCCTCAAATGGAGCAGGATCTCTGAATACCCCATGAGTCATGCAGCTAAAATGTCCCCTGGGGAACCCGACTTAGCAGCACACATTTTTCTATAAAAATCGAGTCCAGAGCTTTCCATGGCACCCAGCTCAATGCCAGAAAGAGCCTAACTATGTTTGGGGGGGGGAGCCAGGGGCCGGGAAATCTGTGAGGCCAAGATATTATGCCCTTCACCTGGTGGAAACGCTCCCCCAGAAAATCACTTAGCAGAATAGCGAGGAGAGTCACGGCGCTGGAGCAGTGAGAGCCGTGGACAGGAAGAAGGGGCCCCAGTTCCAGTACAGGCTTTGCCCTCAGTGTGTTCCCCCAGGAAACACGCCTACCTTCACGGGGCCTTTGTCCCTCTGTCTTTGAAAGGAAGAGACTAGACCAAATTCAACAATTGTTGAGTGCCAGATACGTGCAGGGGGAATGAGCTGTGGGAATAAAAAAAAGAAGAAAAAAAAAAGCCAAAATTTAGATTCAGTCCTCAAGGAACACGCAGTCTATATCTAGTTGGATAACGGTGGTGCTGCATGGTTAGGGTTTGGGGCCCCCAAGGAGGTTGAGCAAGAGCCACCTCTTCCAGATTTGGAAGGCTGAGGCCCTGTGGCACATCTAAGATCTCCCTGACATGAGCAGTCTCAGGTTGAGAGTGATGTCAGAAATATCACAGCCAGGGGAGAGCCTGTGGACTCCTCTTCTGCTATTGGCCATTGCTAGACTATGGAGCCTCTAAATTCACACATCCCACCAGAGCTAGAAGAATGCTGGGGAGGACCGGAGAAGAGTACAGACAGACCAGGATGCCACCCTGGCTTGGGCTGTTGCCCAGCAGTCGTCTCTCTTTGTCTCAGTCAGGCCAAACAGACCTCAGCCAAGAAGCCTGTAGTGGAGAGAAATCTTAATGAGTTGGTGGGTGTCACTTTGTCTGCTGGAGGGCCACTGCAGGAGGCAGCCAGCATGGGGTTTCTGGAGGCATCTCCAGCCCGCCCGGAGGCATCTCCAGACAGCCTGGGGCCTGGTTAGGGGGACAAGAAGTTTCCTATGAGCCCCAGGCAGCCTCAGGCTGAAGGGTGGTGTTGGTGGTGGGATCCTGCACATGCTGAGTCTCATACACAGCGCGTCTCCCTCCTACCGGCCTGCTTCCCATCAGCTGCCTGCTTCCTCCCACATCTGTGCACTGAGCCACCGTGGCTACCTACGAAGTCCCACTTGGAGGAAACAGATGGGACTTTACAGCCACCGGCTGCCAATTCCCTCTGGTCCTATCTTGAAGTCCCTGTCCCCCTCCTACCATCCCTCCCACTGGGTCTCATGAGGCCTGCCAGTCACCTTCCCCAGAGGCTCAGCAAGAGCCCAAACTCTAAGCCACATTCCTTTTCTTCTCTGGGTTCCATTTCCATTTCCTCAACAGTGGCCTCTCTCCAAGTGCAGCATGGCCCAGGTCTCTCCTGTTCTTCCAGACGAACCTGTGGCTATCGCCAGTTTAACTCCACGACTTGGATTCCCTTAGCTCTTAGGCTACTGTTTCTCCATTTGCCCCACTCCCTCGCCAGATCTGTCCTCTGCCCCACCAAGGGGAGAAGGGGTTGGGGCAGTGACGCCTGTGGACTACATCTCCCAGAATGCCCTGTCCCTGGCTTCCGGTTGGGTTCAGCCAATAGGAGGCAGCCGGAAGAGTTTAGCGACTGGGAGGAAAGCTAGGTCAGGGCATTTCTCCTTAGCTATTATATTTATTCCTTACCTTCTCCCAGCTTTGGTGCTGCTTCTGTTTTAGGTGAGGCCCTCCAGGACTCCAGTTGCCACCAGGCGTCCCATCTTACGAAGTTTCCGTTTTCACTGGGCCACAGTTACAGTTTCTTCTCCTCCTCCCTTTAGCCTTAGGGTGGTAATGATTTCCCACTGTTGCTGGTCCCTGGTGATTCACCATCACTTTGTGTTCCCATAACCCTGCCCACACCTCTATAAATTGCCTTTTCATTCACGTCTCTGAGCCTTCTTGGGTGAATTCTGTTTCCTGTTGTGACCATACTGATGCAATAATCTTATAGCTTTCATTTTAGAGTTTGACTCACTGCACTTTAGAAATTATATAATTTTTCCACTGAAATCACTAGAGTGGATGCTTTGCTTTTAATATTACGTCTACTAGAAGTTCTAGAACTCTAGAAAGGTTAACTTCCTTGATAAAGCCATGGGCCACAGGAAGAAAAGACACTCTCTGAGACAAAAAGGTCCCACAAGAAAAGCAAGAAGTTGCTCCCATGATTGATGACACTCCTGCCTTTTATTCCTTGATAAAAAGAGGTGAGAGAGAACAAGGCCCTGGAAGAAGAGAGTGAGACAGAATGACCCCGGGTGTGCTTATTTTTAAGGGAGAAAAAAAATCCTGAAAGAATCTTTGTGCCTGCAAACCCAAATAACAAATGCTTATTTTTAAAATTTTACTTCAGATATTTTAAAAAAGAAATAAAACATTACAGAATTAAAACACCCCATGCCCTCACTCCAGTCCTATTCTCCTTCCTCCCTTCCCAGAGCAACCACTGTGATGGATTCCATGTGTCCCACTCCTTGTCTTTGTATTTTCACCACATATACGTGTATTGATAAACAATATGTAACCTTGTGCTATGTTTTTTAATTTGTTTGAAAAGTATCATCCTATGATATATAACATTCTGCAACTTGCTTTTATCACTCAACATTGTGTTTTCTAGATATAGCTATATTGATACTTATAGATTGGATCCATGCATTTTAGTTGCTGTAATCTATCATATGGGTGCTCTACAATCTATTCATTTTATACATACCCTCAATTGTGGGCATTTTGTGGTTTTCATTTTTTTTTTGTTTCTATAAGCAATGTTTATAAAACATATACAAGGGTTTCTCTAGGCTATATCCTAGAAGTAGAGTGTTCAGTCATTTGGGAATGTGTATTTGCAGGTATATTTTGCCAAAATTGTTCTCCAAAATGTTTTTACCTACCTGCTGAATTCCTGTTTTCATACATTTTCACCAATACTTTATATTCTCATAATTTTCTATTTTTACCAAACTAAAAATATGCAATTGAATTTCCTTGTTTAAATTGGATACCCCTGCTTACTGGTGAGGCCCAGATATCTTTTCATGTGTATTAATATATGGGACCTTCAGGGTTCTTCTATGAATTGTTGGCTTATAGTCTTTGCTCATTTTTCAGTTGAGTTCTTTGCCCTTTTTAAAAATTGACTTAAAGAACGTCTTTATGTATTTCAAATATTGATCCTCTTTATTTTACTTTTCCAGAAATTTAAAATTTTAACATTTTTCTTTATGATTTCTTATTTTAATGTCTTATCTCCATCATAAAAACATTCACTGGAGCATTTAGGTTTTTAAGCCATTCGAAGTTTATTTTGGGATATGGTGTGAGGTACAGATCTAATGTTTGGTTTTTTTTTTTTTTTCCATGTAGGAAGCCAACATACTTATTGAATGGCTCATAATTTCTCCACTAATTTATAAGGCCTCCTCTATCATGAACTAAGCTCCAATTTATATTGGATCTATTTACGGGCTTTCTATTCTGTTTTACTGATTTATTTGTCTATCCCTGGCCTAACTCCTGTTGAGAATGTTTGATAAAACTCATAGCCTCCTATCTCAACTCCACATCCCCAACACCTCCCTCCTTAGTTTTGCCCTGCATACATCTATACTTATCTTTCCAAGAAACATCATCACCTAATTTATTGAGTGCCTACTATGTGCTAGGCAGTGTGCTAACTGTACATGAATTATTCGTTTATTCCTCACTGCCCTATACATCAATCCCTATTTTGCCAATCAAGACACTGATGCTCAGAAATTGAGTAACATAACCACGTCACATAGCCAGTAAAAGGCAAACAGGGGCTCGAACCCAGGTCTGTCTGTCTCCAGAGTATCAGTGGCGCTCCATTTCCATTTTCTAGCCCTTCACAACCTGCACAATCCTTCCATCTGTAAAAAGGGGGATATTAATCCCTCCCTCATAGGGTTGTCATAAGGATTGTGTGAGATTATATATTTGAAAGCACTTAGCACAATGCCTAGCCCATAATGGATATTCTATAAACATCAGCCAAATTTGAATAAGAAGCATGTAGCAGTTGCTAAGGTTTTGGTGGTGGTGGTGGTGAAGGGGTGTTTTTCATTTTTTGGTTTTTTTACTTTACCCCAGCCCACTTATCCTGGCTTTAGAATCCTAGCAGGAGTTAAATGAGAGTGAGTGGGAGTGAGTGACTAGGGACAGAAGCCATCTTTGAATAGCTTCCCCTTCCACTCTGCTGCTTCTGGTTTGAGGCTCCCAAGAGCAACAGGAAAGCCAGAATAGGGGAAGCTGAACCTTGGAGCCCGAGGGCCAACAGCTGTTCTGCAGCTCTGAACTTATACAGTAAGCCTGACTATTGAATGGCCATGATGACCCAGATTTCACATCTCCAGGCACTCAGGGCTGGAGGGAGATGTTTTCTTTCCTATTTGGGCTGCCCTGACTCAGGCTGCGGCCAGAGTCCCCATCTCTTTAGTGACTGTGCTGGCAACAAGGCAACTGTAGGCCTCCCTCAGAGGAGGAAGGTGAAATAAGACAGCTTTTCCGGGCAACTCTTTGGCTAATGGGAACCACATTGACGAAGGAAGCTGATTGACTCAAAAAATCCAGCTCTAGCATGCAGGCTGCCTTTAATACTGGAGGATTATGGTCACTTGCAATTTTCTTGCTAATTAAAGTTTTCATAGGAAAAGCAGACACATATATACACATGTATGTATGTACTTCCATGCTGATTCTATTTCAGAAGCAGTGGGCTGTATGCTTTGGTTACTGGCTTTCTTTGACTCCACCACTCACATCTGTGCTGTGTCATTGACAGCTCTGGCCGTGGCCCCAGGGCACTCTGTGGGGGTCAGAAAAACAGCAGTGGGGAGGACAGCACACTCTCTCCCTTGTTTGACTTGGAAATCCTGCCTGAGTCTTGCAGGAAGCAATATGTTGGGTTTTTAAAGAAGTAGAAACTACATCGAGTTACTGAGACAGAAACCCAAAAGGGCTAGAGCCTATTTTCCTTTACTGGGGTCTGGCTTGGGTATTGAGGCAGGTGCTCACTGCTGTGGGATTTCTCTGAACCTGACTGATTTGGAAAGGGCAGATGACTCTCTTAAACAGGCTCTACAATTTTCCTGAACCTAGTGGGGATCCTGGGATCTCATTATTTTTCTATATGGTTAAGAGGAAAGAGGAATATCCAACCTATGTTTAAAATTGCAGAGGTTTGAAGGAGAAGCTGTCCATTGTAGTGTTAGGTAGATAGCGAGGGATTCTGAGTCTCCTAAGGACGAAAGTGGGTGCCTTGCCTTGGTGCAATTACCCTAACTGGGAAGAAGGCCAAGGGTGGGCCCCAGGCCCCTGTCTTGGTCCTGCCCCACCTTAATCCTGTCCCGAGCAACTGCCATACCTGGAGAAAGAGGGAACACCTTACAAATCTGCCAATCAGAACTTAGCGCACCAGCTGCAAAAGAATGCAAAAGACTCTCTAGCCTACGGGCCAAGCAGCATGGGTACAATAGAGTCTGGAAAGTGACCTAGAACAACCAGCTTTCGGAAAGGCTCATGGGAGATCTGCATGTGTAGTAAGACTCAGGTCATATAACTCCCAATTGTCCAAAGTGGTTCCATGTGATGTTTGAACCACAGGAGGTCCCTATACAGACATCATAAAACAAGACCAAGACCATAACCAAATGTCTCTCTCTTTTGCCCTTTTTTGCCACAACAATGGGGTCCGGTCGTCATCTGTGGCATGTATATCAAACTCTATAAACCTATATCTTGCTCTTGCTCTATAATCCTATCTTTCTCTCCTCAATAAACCTCATTTTCATGCTTGCCTTACTTTGGTGCATCTGATCATTCTTTGGCCATGGGCATGCTAAGAACCAACATTTCAGACCCCAAAACCCAACAATAGGAGAACAAAGGGACCCCCATTCCTTGATATGCTAATGTGGTGGCACACAGGTTCCCCCCCACACCCCTGACACATGGCAGGCCACATTCATATGCATGTCACACCTCCGTGGATATATCCAGGGTTAGGCCAATTCCAGGGAATGGCAGCTACAACCATACCCATTTCCCCTGCATTCGGGAAACCATGTCAGAACAAAGGTAAACTCCAGTAATGTATCAGAAAAGGAATGTGCTCATAAAGATCATGCTTGATTGTCACAGATTAATTGTGATGGTGCCGTCACATCTGATGGTGCTATCTTTGAGGTCAGAGACCTGATTTCTAGTCCTGGTCCTGGCTGTAGCTTGGTGACCTTGGGTAGGGTACTTCTCAGAACATTGAGCTCCTCATCTATGAAAGAGTAAGGGCGGGATGGTGGCCTCCGGCCCTTGGCAACACTCATACTTTCTGGGTCAAGCTCCTGTTGTACTTTATGTCACTGGGCATGTCTGAGGTCCCTGGAAATGAGGAGGTACCAGAATTTCCTGCTCTATGATAATTTTTGCTGGGCCCTGCAACTCTTCCCCTGTGGAAGTTTTTATTTACTTTCTTCCCCCTTGACTACCAACATTCTCCTCATCTCTGTCCCTTCCCTGTAAAATGCTGTCCTCAGGAAAGGATGTGACAATTGTGTGTACACTAGGTAACAGTTACTAAACAGGGAGGAGAAGTTGCCTTTTAACAGAATGAAGCTTTGAACCAAAGGAGTGAAGCCCTAATTGTGGAATTCTAGCTAGGAGTTGAAGGAGAAGATATTTGGGAGCGAGGACCCCGATTACACAGAGGCCTATCTTAATTGCTGATGCCTGAAATTCCACCATTAGCAACTAAGTCTTTGCTAAAACTATCAAGGATTTTTCTCTCCATGAAAGTAATGTATTAAGATTCAGCCATCATTTAAGGCCTTGGTGGGAAGGAAGTTTTTTTTTGTTTGTTTTTTGTTTTTTTGAGACAGAGTCTCACTCTGTTGCCCGGGCTAGAGTGCCGTGGCGTCAGCCTAGCTCACAGCAACCTCAAACTCCTGGGCTCAAGCGATCCTCCTGCCTCAGCCTCCCGAGTAGCTGGGACTACAGGCATGCGCCACCATGCCCGGCTAATATTTTCTATATATTTTTAGTTGTCCAATTAATTTCTTTCTATTTTTAGTAGAGACGGGGTCTCGCTCTTGCTCAGGCTGGTTTCAAACTCCTGAGCTCAAACAATCTGCCCACCTCGGCCTCCCAGACAGCTAGGATTACAGGCGTGAGCCACCGCGCCCGGCCTGGGAAGGAAGTTTTCAGATTCTTTTTAGTGTCTTTTTCATAAGGAGTGGGGGTGTGGGAGTGGGGCAGAGGCTAGGGTACTTGACAACTGAAGGATGTAAAAGGAATGTCCTGGAGGAAAAAACCCGGAGGGTAGGCTTGGGACTCCAGAAAATAAACTTCCTGTGTCCCACAATTTTGGTGAAGGCCTGCCCTTACTGGCAATTCCCCTGCAGGGAGGAGGAGGGACCCAATAAAGAAATCAGAAGGAAAGACTCTACATGTGTTAGAGCAGCACAGGCCTTAGAGATAAAACAAAAGAGGCTGTGTTGAGTCAGTCCATGGAGACGGGATGTACCCCCACCCAAAATTTGGTTCAGATGTCAAGACTGAATGACACCACCCATGCACCAAGAGGGTATTAAAAATGTTTATTACTCACATAATGAGGTTTTCTAGGGAGAGCAGGGCAGGCTCCCAAGCAGATCTGAAAATAGCTCGGGGTTTCATGGTGGCTGGGGGTGCTGGGGTGAGAGTTCCTGCATGCAGACAAAGGTCTATGTGACTTGAACTTTCTGCTGGTGCTAAAGAAACATGTGCCCCAGCTTTCTCATCAGCCTGCCCATATATGGGGCAGAAGGGAAGTGGGGGATGGGGCCTGAGAGCTGCCAGCATTTAAACATCAAAAATGGGATTTTAATTTTTTTTTTTTTTTACGGGCTGGAAAGGAGCAATAGATCCTGTTTGTCTCCGAGGTCCATCAAGATGCTTCCTAACACCTCTAGTTCCTGGGAACCCTGGGCCTCCCAGGTCTTCAGTGTTGAGCAGGGGCTGAAGTGACTTCAGTATTCTTTGGCGAGTAGACCAGGGACTTCCATTCTTTTAAGAAATGGAGAAGCCTGACTCTACAGACCTCTTGACCTCTGCAGTGTGTGTGCATGTGTGTGTGTGTCTCTAAAAAACACTGGCTTTAACGCTGACTCCAAGCTTCAGAGTCTTGTATAATGAAATGCCCAGGCCTCTTAATCAGAACTGGCTTATTTTGTGCCTGAAGAGTTGAAATGTGCTGAAGAGGACAGGATGGCAACTCTGAAGACCATCATCTCATAGCTGTTCATCAAACACACATAAACGAGAGTATGAGTAGGAATAAAACCAAGAAGACACACCAGAGTGTGAACGCAGATTTGTGCTGTCCTTACAAGCTGGTCTTGAGGAGGCCACATGTCATCCGGAAAAGCCGTCATTACCTCTTCTGTCCTTGGAACCAGCTCCCCTTTGGAGAGCTTTAGAGCCAGATAAAAAGTAATCTTATTCCCTTAGGGTCACAGATTTGAAATTGTGAGCGGTATCCATCAGGAAATAAGGTCTTTGGATTTAAAGATATCAGGATAAATCCCATCTGGATGACCTTTGGTTGTTTTCTTCACATCTGAGCTTCATTTTCCTCACCTGAAAAATGGGGACGCTATGACCATACAGAGTGTTGTAAGAATCAGGAGTGTCGTATGTGAAAGACTTTGCATAGATTATGTACTTAACACTATATCCTAGGAAAGGAAAGAGGTCGGGAGCTCTCCTGAGATCTCAGGCCACCAAACCTGAAAGGTTCTTCGGAAGCTGAAGGGCCCAGAGAAGGCTCTGGGGCAGGAAAAATTTTAAAAACTTACTATATTTTTATGTGGTTGTGTGTGCCTACATGACAAGAATTGGTCTCATTATTCATTGTATCTCCAGGGCCCAGCACAAATCCAGATATACAGTAGGTGCTCGAAAAACATTTGTTGAACCAGTGAAGAGATAACTGGGGTATCCATCCTTCTGATCCCACCTACTGAGGGCAGGGAAGAGACAGAAATTGACACATATTGAAAATTTTTTATGTGCACTTCTCTGCCCATCATATCATTTCACCCTCACAACTCTGAGTATTGATGGTCCCATTTTGACAGATAAGGAAAGGTGAAGCTCCAAGAGGTTTGAAATAACACTCCTAAGGTTAAATGGTGAGTGAGTGATGGAGCTGGGCTTTCACTCAAAAGCCCACGTTCTTTCTAGGCCACCAGACCACAAGTGTGGTAGCGGGCAGCGTGAGAGCGGTGCATCAGAGGGACCCAGCAGGCAGGAAGGTGGCTCTCATATTTTCTTCTTCAAACGTTCAAGTCTCTTCAACAAAAACACTTTCCAGATGTTTCAGGACGTGGCAAGTCTTCAGTCACAAAGCTAGGGATGGTCCCCACACCTGCAGGAGAATAGAACTTTGTAGACTGACCTCTCGAGATTGTGCTTTTTAATTTGTCCAAGGGCCACTGCTGGAACCTCGTACCTGTGGAAAGTGACCTTTTTGGCACATTGGGTCTTTGCAGATGTAATCAAGTTAAGATGAGGTCACACTAAGTAAGGGTGGGTCCTTAACCAAATATGACTAGTGTCCTCATAAGATGAGGGAAATTTGGACACAGATGCCAGCATGGGGAGAACACCATGTGAGCACAGAGGCAGAGACTGAAGTGATGCAGTTGCAAGGCAAGGAATATTAAGAACTGCAGCCACCACCAGAAGCTAGAAAGAAGCAAGGAAGGATTCCACCCAGGATCTCAGAAGGTGTGTGGCCTGCTGACACCTTGATTTCAGATTTTTGGCCTCCAGAATTGTGAGAGAATAAATTTCTGTTGCTTTAAGTCTGTGGTCCCCAAACCCTGGGCCAAGGACCGGTACCCATCTGTGGCCTGTAGGAACCAGGCTGCACAGCAGGAGGTGAGTGGCAGGCAAGCAAGCAAAGCTTCATCTGTATTTACAGCCGGGTCCCATCCCTCACATCACCACATAAGCTCCACTTCCTGTCAGGTCAGCAGCGGTATTAGATTCTCACAGGAGTGTGACCCTACCTACTGTGAACTGCGCACGCGAGGGGTCTAGGTTGTGCGCTCCTTATGAGATTCTAAAGCCTGTTGATCTGAGGTGGAGCTGAGGCAGTGATGCTAGCACTGGGGAACGGCTGCACATGCAGATTATCAGCAGCAGAGAGGTTTGATTGCACAATAAATGTAACGCCCTTGAATCATCCCAAAACCATCCCCCTCCACCCTGGTCCATGGAAAAACCATCTTCCATGAAACCAGTCGCTGGTGCCCAAAAGGATGGGGGCTGCTGCTTTAAGCCACCCAGTTTGTAGTATTAATATTTTGCTAAGGCAGCCCTAGGAAACTAGTGCCAAGGGCTCTTCTCGGCAGCCTCCAAGTTCCAGAGCCTGGTGCCCACACATCCCACCAGCCAGGACGCCACAGCTCCCCATCCCCTCCACCACTCCTGTGTGGGCAGACAGACCTCAGCTCCGGACACACTTCTCCCCAGTGGGCTTTTTATTCTTCAATGTTTGGCTCTGAACATCCTTCATGGATTTGATAAATAATACAATTTTCTGTTAACATAAGCACCAATATCCTTGTTACTATTTATATACTCTGTAGGCAGAGGGTCTAGAACATTCTCTCCACTTTAGTCTGGGGAACAGAGGCACTTGAGACTTTGTGCTGTGCACTGGGTGGAGGCGGAGTGGGATAAAGAGAAGAGCATGGGCTTTGAGCTCAAACAGTTCAAATTCTAGCTCTGCTCCCTTCTAGCTGCATGACTCTGGGAAAGCCACTTGGTCACTAAGCCTTGCTGTCTTCATTTATGATATGAGAAAAATAACACTCATGCCATGGGGTTGTTATGAGGATTGGATGAGACAATGTGTGTGAAGTAACCAATAAATATTATTACTATTACTTTTATCATGGTTGTCGCTATAATTTCATCTTTATTATTAACTTCTCTGAAATGGGACAGCCCATGCCATGAATTACAGCATCATATGAGGGGAGAGATATGGAGGGAGTCAGATGAGGGGAAGGAGATTCATTGGGTTGTCTACCCAGCCCGTACTGTGAGTGTCTGAGAACAGCCCCTCCCACCATAGTTGGTGCTCCACAAATGGCAGTTATTATTATTTTTTATTGCTATTTATGAAGTTATGTTCCTGAGCCATATCAGTGCCCTTAATGGCTCCTGTGTCCCAGCCAAGGTCAAAGTCACGGCCACTGTGGTGATTAGATGATTTTTCCCAACCTTCACTCCCTCAGAATAGGCTTCTATATCCACACCCTTTCCTTGGAAAGTGCATTTCCTCCCACTGTGGGCAGAGCTGCTTTCCCTGGGAGTTGTTCTGGCCAATGGAATGTCAGCAGACACGACACCAATAGAGGCTTATGGTCTGGCTTGTTCTCTTACGTTCCTGATAACGTCTATGGAACACTTGGCGTGTGCTGGGCACTGTTCTTCATTATCTTATTGCATCATCACAGCTTGATAAGGCAGGTGCTATTTTCATGCCAGTTTTTACAGATAAGAAAACTGAGGCCTAGAGAGATTAAGACACTTGCCCAAAGCCACACAGTTCTGGACCCCGTACTGAACCCAGGCATTTTGGCTTGCCTGACTGCTACGCTTTGCTATGCTACCTCATAGTCTGAAGAAGGTGGTAGAAATAAATTCTTTCTGCCCAAAGACACAGAAAAGGTAATATCTATTTCTTTCCTTTTCTTTCTTTTTTTTTTTTTTTGAGTACCAGCAATGTGCCAGGCACCGTGCCATGTGCTTTACGTATACCTTATCCCCTCCTCCTCATAACCACCTCAGGGGTTTTATAGATGAGCAAGCTAAGGAAACCTACGAGGCTTATCAAAGTCACACGACTAGTAAGTAGTAGAGCTGGAATTTAATCCCAGATCTTGAATATCTGACCCCAAAACCTGTACTTCTTCCATCTTTCTAGTATCTCCTCCCTCTGCATATTGCTAAGTTATGGGGGCCTCTGTTTCTCTAGATCTGAAATGGAATAATCAGTCTAGAATCTAAAATCTAGAGACCTACCCCCTCCACTACAGTGGAGGAGTGTGGTGAGAAGAGTAGGAATCACGTCTAGGCTCAATCAAGAGTTTATGTCAATCAAAAATTTGTATTATATTTTAAATACAGGGATAACTTTCTGGGAAGTGTGATGAAAGGAACATTTGACAAGTTTTGGAAAGAGCAGAAGGCTAAGGGTGAGATCAAACACTGGGATTAAAAAGCATCCTGGGAGAAGCATGTCAGAGAGATGCAGATCATCAGGTTGGACCAACTGCGGGTGGTGCTGCAGAGCCGAGCTGTCCTGGCCATGGAAAGGGTCCATCTGTCTAAGCCAATGGTCCAGGCACCAACCTCAGATATCTGGTGGCTTTACAGAATGGACAGCCAAAGCCCAGGGATTAGATGGGGTGCCTGAGTTCACTTCCAACCCATTTATTCTACAAATATTTACCAGATAAGTCAGGCAGTCTGAAACAATAGTTTACATCTGAACATTTATTTCTGGCAGTAGCTTAGCCTTGCCCATGGCAGGGGCCTCTATGCACTATGTACCTGGCTAAACACTACAATAAATAGCTCCTCCCTGCCCCTTGGGTGCAGTCAGTCCTGGAGAGCAAATCCTTCTTCTTCAAGGATTTTGCATGCGGTATGTGAAAACATCAGCAAAACCAAATCCAAGGCTGCAACTAAATCTTCTCTCAGAATGCAGGAGACAGAGCAGCTCTTTACTGTTGACGTGGGAACAGCCCCAGGATATACTGAGTAAAATAAATACTGTATAAACTGTATTTTGTAAGGATGCAATGGAAAATGAAAATAATATTCAGATTTGCTTGTATATCCATAAAGAAACTCTGGAAGAATGCATAAGCAACTAATAAGTGGAAGGTGGGTTGGTAGGAATGGAGTGAATGGAGGTAGGGTTGGGAAGAAGACTTTATTATGTACTTTACAATTTTTTATTTTAAAAATAATTACACAGTGAAATTGACCTTTTGTCGGAGACTGTTTTATAGAGTTCTATGAATTTCGACACATGTATAGATTCACATAATACCACTACAATCAAGATACTGAACAGTTCCATCACCCCCAAAAGGTTCACTGTGGCATTCTTTTATAGTCACTGCCCCCTCCCCCTTAACCCCTGGCAACCACTCATCCATTCTCCATCCTAATAATTTTGTCTTTTCAATAATGTAATAATGTCATGTCAATGGAATCATGTACTATGTAACCTTTCCCCACCACTTAACGTAATATCTTTGGGATTCATCCTACTTATTGCATGTATTGAAAGTCCATTTGAGACAGTCTCACTCTGTTGCCTGGGCTAGAGTGCTGCGACATCAGCCTAGCTCACAGCAACCTCAAAGTCCTGGGCTCAAGAAATCCCCCTGCCTCAGCCTCTCAAGTAGCTGGGACTACAGGCATGTGCCACCACACCCCGCTAATTTTTTCTATTTTTACTAGAGATGGGGTCTTGCTCTTGCTCAGGCTGGTCTTGAACTCCTGACCTCAAGCAATCCTCCCGTCTTGGCCTCCCAGAATGCTAGGATTACAGGTGTGAGCCACCGCCCAGCCAGTCCATTCCTTTTTATTAGCAAGTACTCGTCTATTGTATGGATGCAACACAGATCCCCTACCTCCAATCTGTTAAAGGACGTTTGGTTTGTTTCCAGCTTGGGACGATTATAAATAAAGGTATTTATTATATTATATAATATTATAATAATCATGTACATGTTTTTGTGGGTATACACATTTCATTTCTCTAGAGTAAATAAGATACACAGGGATGGGATTATTGGGACTTAAGTGATATTTAATTTAATGAAAAACTAAACCTCAGTGAGCCTGCACTGAGGTTTTGCACTCCCACGAGCAATGTATCAGAATTTTAGTTGCTTCGTATCCTTGTCAACACTTGGTGCTGCCAGTGTATTTTTCTAGAGCATTCTAACAGGTGTGTATTTGTATCTCATAGTGGTTTTAATTTGCATTTCCCTAATGGCTAATCTTGTTCAACATCTTTCCATGTGCTTATTTGCCATCCTTATTTCCACTTTGGTGAAATGTCCATTCATGTCTTTTACCCATTTTAAAACTGGGTTGTTTTCTTACTGTTGAGTTTTGAAAATTTCTTATATATTCTGGATATAAGTCCTTTGTTAGGTATGTGATTTGCAAATGTTTTCTCCCAGTCTGTAGTCTTTTTATTCTCTTACCAGTTACTTTCTCAGAGCACAAGTTTTTAATTTTGATTAAGTCTGATTCATCTTTTTAAAAAGTTGTGTTTTTGATGCAACATCTAAGGACTCACTGCCAAAGCCAAGGTCACATAGATTTTCTCCCATGTTTTCTTCTAAAAGTTTTATAGTTTTATGTATTACATTTAGATTATGGTCCATTTTGAGTTAATTTTTGCTTAAGGTCTAAGGTTTAGGTGGGATTTCAGCTTTTGCATGTAGATATCCAATTGTTCCAACACCGTATTTTGAGGACTATTCTTCCACCATCGAGTTGTTATTGCACCTTGGTTAAAAATCATTTGGCCTTATTCATGTGCATCTATTTTTGGATGCTCTAGTCTGCAATATCGATCTATACATCTATCCTTTTGCCAATACCATGTTGTTTTGATTACTGCTAACTGTATAGTAAGTCTCAAAATCAGGTAGTACAATTCCTTCAACTTCGTTCTTCCTTTCAAAATTATTTAGCTATTCCAGATTCTTTCCATATCAACTTTAGAATCAGTTTGTATATCTACAGAAATACTGCTGAGATTTTTGTTGTAATTGCATTAAATTGATAGCTCAATTTGGGAAGAATATATAGCTTTACTATATTGAGTCTTCCAACACGTGAGCATGGGATGTCTCTCATTTGTTTAGGTGTTCTCTGATTTCTTTCATCAGCATTTTGTAGTTTTCAACATACAGACTCATGTGTTTTGTTAGATTGATACCTAATATTTCATTGATTGGAGCTATTTCAAATGTTACTGTTTTTCAGTTGTACATTGCTAGTATATTAAAATATTATATAATTGAGTTTTTATGCTGACTTTGTATCCTGCAGCCTTGCTAAACTCACATATTTGTTCTGGGAGGATTTTTATGTATGTGAATTCCTTGGTATTTTCCAGGTGATTATGTCATCTCTGAAGAGGGAGAGTTTTATATTTTCTTTCCCAACCTGTATACCTTTTATTTCTTTTACTTGTCTTATTGCACTAAGACTTCCAGGATATGTTGAAAAGGAGGGGTGAGAGTGGGCATCCTGGCCTTATTTTCAGTCTTAGAGGGAAAGAACTCAATCTTGTACCATTAAGAATAACATTAGCAAGTTACTTACATTTCTGAAGCCTTGGTTTCCTTGTACCTAGGATAGATGTAAAAATGATGTTTGGATTGTGAGGGTTGTATGAGGTCATGTGTGTAAAGCACTTAACATACTGCCTGACACACAGTGTGTGTGTCAGTACATGGCAACTGTACCTATTAACCTCCTCCCTCCTCACCCACCTCAACCTCCTCTCCCTCCTCTCCCCTCCTCTTCCCTCCTCCTCCCTCCTCCTCCCTCCTCCTCCTCTCTTTCTTATCATCATGACTATTATTAATTTCAGGCTCCACTTCCTTCCCTGGCCTATTTAGTACTGGGAGGGCCCAGGATGGGAAAACCACTGACTGAACATCACCTGCAAATATCTGTCTAACCTACAAAAAATAACTCTCCACACAGCCCCTCCCATCGGGATGCAGCATCTCCCTGTCAGATGGGCTTTGGCGTCCTTGGTCCCCGTTGGCCTTTCACAATCCTTTCAAAGCTCAGAGATTAGCATGAAAAACCCCACTGAAAACTCTGGTGTTTTGGAGCAGGGAGGAAGCCAGGGCCCAGGAGGCTCCAAGCTCTGGCTGCTGGAGGCATTGATGGGCTCAGGTCTGTGGGTTCGAGGGGTGTCCATCTCAGATGGTCACCTTGCTTAGGTGAGGGGGTTGGGGGAAGGACGGTTTGGGTAAGCCAAGTAACTCAAGGGTTAACATCTGAGCGGTCTCTAGAATGATTAAAGGGTCTGGATTCTCAGCAGCTGAACAGCTCCTACAAGGAAAAATAACCTTTGTGAAAATGTTAAATTCAAAAGTCAATTTGGTATTCCCCCAACAATGGACAGGTCTGTTTGCATAACTTCCCTAAATGCAGCCACAAAGGTAAACAAGCACTATTTGACCTTTATTGAATAATTAGCTTAAAACAATCATTAGCAGGTTTCCTCTCAGACTTCGTAGGATTAGAAAATGCAATCACTCTACTCAAAAACTTTGTTCTTTGTTATTAATACTTCAGCTCAGCTAAATGCTACGGAAACCTGCACCAGGCCTCACAAATTGCTCCCGCACTGCTCTGGCCACGTTGGTTTGCAGTGGCCTGTGGTGCAGCCAGGAATCTGGCCCCAGCCCCATCCCTCCTTCAAGTATCCAGGACTAGAGAACTGGACACAAGAGCTCCAGAAGTCACAGGTGCAGGGTCACCCACACCACATGCCACTGCTCCCCCAGATAATCAGACCCTCATGTTCTTTCATTCTTAAAACAAAATTATTATAAAAGGTAACATGTGTTCATTGTAGAAAATTAGAAATATACAGAAAAGCAAAAAGCAATAAATAGATCTACCCTATGATCCAGCAATCCCACTTCCGGGTATTTACCCAAAATGTTGAAATCAGGATCTCAAAGAGATATTAGAACTCACATGTCCATTGCAGCACTATTCACAATAGCCAAGATGTGGAAACAGCCTAGATGTCCATCAACAGATGACAGGATAAAGGAGATGTGGTATATACATACAATGGACTATTACTCAGCCTTAAAAAAGAAGGACATTCTGCAATATGGAACAACATGGATGAACCCGGTGGACATTATGCTAAATGAAACGAGCCAGTCACAGAGAGACAAAGACTGCATGAATCCACTCAGACAAGGTAGCTAAAATAGTCAAATCATAGAATCAAAGGATGGGATTATAGTTACCAGAGGCTGGGGGCGGGAGGAATGCAGAGTTACTAATCAACAAGTGTAAAATTTCAGATAAGCAAGGTGAATAAGCTCTAGAGATATGCTGTACAATGTACCTATAGTCAACAATAATGTTTATACACTCAAAAATTTAAGAGAATAGATCTCATTAAGTTTTCTTACCACAATAAAATAAATTTTAGAAAAAGAACCACCAAAAAGTAGAAAATACAAGTATAATTTATTACCCAGAGATAACCACCATTAATACTTTGATGTCATCTACTTATCTTTCTATATACTTAAAAAAATAATCCCCCATGGTAGGACACTCAAGTTATGTCAATGTGCTGGGAAGCAATTATTTGTTGTAACTAACATTTTTGCTCACATTTCCTATTATTACCTTAGGTTAGATGTTATTTCGTGGAGTTCCATTACTGAGTCAAAGAGTCTGCACATTTTAAAAGCTTTTTATTCAAGTTGACCTCCAGAATACCATTTGCTCTCCTTTCAGCAATGTATGAGATTACCTGCTTCCCTGGACCCTCACTACTACCAGAAATTGTAATTTTTAAAAAGTCATAGTTTTATACATGGAAAATTCTCATTTTTCTGATTCTTGGTAAAGTTGAGCATGCTTTCATGGGATTTTTGGTCCTATGCATTTCTCATTTATGAATTACCTGTTTATGTCTGTTAACTTTCCCATGGGGTATTCTTCATCTTTTTTATTGTAGATTTATAAAACATATAACAAGAAAATAAATCTTCTGTCATAAAAGTTGCAAATACTTCCCTGTGACTGTTTTGTGTATTTTAATTTTACTATTTGTGTTGACCCACGTTTCTACTCCGAGGCCACTGAGATCTGCGTTTCTGGCCTCTGCTGGGGCTCCTACCTCTTCTTCCAATCCTGTCTGTAAATCTGCTTCACCGATCACTTAATAGCCCTGGATCAATTTCCTTTTCCATAGTCAATCTGAGCGTTCAACAAACATACACGGCTTATCTGCCAGGCACAGGCACTTGGGCTGGGTGCTAAGGTAGATCACTTCTAGTTCACAACAGAGAAAAAGCCCAGTGGGAAACCACAGGGAATGGTGACTGCTCTGCACTGAGCATTTTTGTCTCCTGTCCCCCATTTAACCCTCAGGACCATTTCTAAGGGAGGTATTATTGTCCCCATTTTACAGCCGAGGACATGGAGGCTCGAAGAGTTTCAGTCCTTTAACTTAAAACCAACCAGCTGGTAAGCACAGAACAGGATCTGGTGCTCCCTGTACTCTGCAGGGGCTCTGGGGACAGGGCCGGTCAGCAGGGCTGGGACCAGGGGAGGCAAATGAAGTGAGTCAGGTCAGTGCAGGGCCACATCCTTCTTTATTTAAAGTTTGACATTTTGTACATCATGGATGTTTGTATTCATTTTGATGTTTAAAAATATATTGCATTAAAATGTTATTTGTCTTGAGTGCTATTTGCATCCCACACCCCCTTATATTTTGTGCCCAAGTGAGGGCCTCACTTACTTCATCCCAAAGGGGAAGGACCTCCATCATTTTCAAAGAAAAATAGATGGGGACCTCGGAAGTGGTGGGGTTGGCAAGCTGCGCACAGACGGGGCTGGGGGCCCTGGGTCGGGACGAGGCTGCCTCGGTGACTCTGTGTGGCTCTGCACAGCAGGCCGGGCCTCTGTGCCTCTTGCTCTGTCAGGAGCAGAAACGCTTCTCCCTGCCTCAGAAGCAGGGCTAGAAAATGAACATGGCGCTCCACAGGCCCATTTTTGGAGTTCTTTAGAAGAAAGGTCTTCCACATAAATGCACAGGATTTGACGCTGGCTGACGAGCAGCTCTGAATTACTGCAGCGTCCGTGTTATTTTGTTTAAAAGGCCCATTCACTTCCCAGCCTGGCTCCCAGAAGACCAGGGAAGTCAGACAAGACATTCCCAGCCTCAGGCCTCCTCCTTCTCTCAGGCTGCGTCCCCCAGCCCAGAAGCCAGTCTTCCTGGGAGTGGTCTGTGTTTCTAAGATTGGAGGGAAGGGGTTTGGGTGGGGGACCTGAAGGGAGACAGCCTTCTAGCTCTCGGTTTGAGAGACCTGCCGGAGCTGCTCTGAGGTGGGGTCTGTCCAGTTCGCCCCGGACTCCCACCGCCCCCATTCACCTTCTAACCAGGCTCTCCCTGCCTGGAAAGTGGCCTGACAGCTAATCACATTCCCGCCTGTGTTGTCCACTCCAGCGGCCACATGACTGAAGGGAAATAGCAAGAAACCCGATTCCTGAAACTGGGCCCAACTGATAGGGCCCAGTTCCTGGAATCACAGCGGAGAGGCGGCCGACAGGGGTGGGGACTAGCCTTCCCAAGGCTTGGGCTCTGTCCTGCATGGCAGGGTTTCAAAGTCCAGGCAGGCCCCAGCTGGGCTGCCTGCCTCCCACAGAAGAGGAAAGAAACCCAGGACCTGAGGCCCCTTCCTCACTCAGGGAACCTTCCTTGTGCCACAGTCTGAGGGCTCTACCTGCTGCTCCTACCCTCCCTGTGTCAGGGCCCGGCTGCCCTGGATCACAACTGCTTGTGCCCTTACTTGCAGCGGATGGTTAGAGCCTGGTCAGCAGGGAATGTGTCTCACTCATCCTTAATAGTAACAGCTGCCACTTGCTAAGCAATTCCGACATATATTTTCTCCTTGCCTTGGGAGGTAGGCAACTATTACCGTTACCATTCTATGGATGTGGAGACTGAGGCTTCAAGAGGTAAAATAACTTGCCCAAAGTCACCAGTACGTGGCTGAATCAAGATTTTGAGCCTGTGTCTTATCAAAGCCAATGCATTGAATTCCCCAGCCAGGGGTCTCAGACATCAAGGTCCACATGTATCAGACCAGAAGTATAAATGAAAGACATGGGGCAGGTGGCATCCGTCATAGAACAGGAGAAACATGTCTGTCTGAGGGAGCAGGTGCTCCAAACTTCTAGCTGATTTTTTCACTTGGGAACACAGGCCCACTGTGGCCAAGTGAATTTTCCAAGAAAAGCTTGAAATCCACATTTTTAGGTGAAACTTCCTGATTTT
Organism: Propithecus coquereli; assembly: GCF_000956105.1. Lineage (NCBI taxonomy): Eukaryota > Metazoa > Chordata > Mammalia > Primates > Indriidae > Propithecus > Propithecus coquereli. The sequence goes on along the minus strand of NW_012144966.1, from coordinate 5,372,073 downwards.
AAAGTTTTGGTAATTAGTTAGAAATAAAAGCAAAACAAAACAAAATGAACACTATTCAGACTAAACAATAGAAGTCATGGGGTCAGATAGAGCCCACAAGCTAGCAATTTGCAAATCCTATACCATGTAATTGCACCATGCTGTGCTCTGTGCATGTGAGGCATGCAGTGAATGTTTGCTACATTAAATGGAAAGTAAACCAGCTCTACTTCTAGGAGCAGCTGTATCTATAGGGGGAAAAGGTTTGAATCTCAGAGATTCCCAAGGATTCAGGATGCACAATTCTGAATGACAGTGCAGGTGTGTTGTCTGCGGGGACAGCTGATGGCCCGTCAAATGCACATATAGACCCAGTTAAGATCTTTACGAAAAGCTCTGAAATGAACTCTCCTCCCAGGTCAGGTGAGACCACATCCTGGGAAGAAGGACACGTTCACACATTGCTTGGCCCAGCAAAGACCTGGCCTCTGTGAGCTGTCCTTTTTGTCTCCCTGCCTCTTACACGGGGAAGCATCTCAAGACTCAGCCCTGGAACCTCAGCAACTCTCTCTCTGTCTTCCAGAAACAAGGGATCTCAGCCCCTTTCGTGGATTTTACTATCACCTCTACACGTCGCCCAAGCCTACAGCCAAGTTCACGATCTTCCTCCCAGAATCAGCATGCCCACCCTCCAGCTGGCCCCATTTCAGTCCCTCACGCTATCACTCTTCTGCTTGGGCAGCTCCAAATCTCAGACTCATTCTTGAATCCCTTCTCCTTCCTTCCCATCAATCAGCCCCTAACCCTCAGCCAATATCTCATTCCATCTCTCCCCACATCAAACCTGGGCCATTACTATATGCTCTTAACTGATGTAATTGGGATAATATTTGGAAATATTAACTGATGTCTCCCTTCCATGTGCCTTTTATTTTCCTGTAGGCCTCCCCCATGGCCAGCCCATTGCTTCAAGGGAGGGTTGTAAAAAACAGTCAGCTTCTTGGCTTTTGAACTTCAAAAGCCAGTGATCAATTTCTTCTCATACCCCTTTTCCCCAGAAGAGAAATATCCCTTCTCTTGGGCATGGGGAAGGTGTGGAAAGTCTGGTGGGTCCCTGAGAAGAAAGCCTGTCATTCCTCCCAACCTGGGCTGAGTCCCAGACAGATTTCGGGGACATCTCAGAGCAGAAGAAATGTGTCTCGTTTTCCAGGAAGGAGCGCAGCACAGCCCAGGAGCTGAGGAATAGAAATGGCACACGAGATGTCCAGAAAGTAAGACCTGAAGTGTCCTCCCAGAGTCTGCAATGGTCCTCAGGTGGTGTGAGAGAACAGCCAGATGTCCTTAGGTTCCCAAGAGAGGCCTGAAAGAGCTAAGGTCCAACTAAAGAAGACCCTGGATGAAAGTGAAGGAGGCCACACACAGCGGCAACCTCCTCAATGACTGGGGACTTCCAGGGGGAGGGGCATCTCAGCAGGTGCCCAGGTGGGCAGATGATGACTAAGAACCTGACTCCCCTTCCCAGTGCCCATGGCCACCATCGTATTCCTGCCCCAAGACCTTAGAATTCAGACACAACCTCAGGGGGGACATAGGAATTGACAGAGATTAAATTCGTGTCCCCCACCCCAGAGATGAGGAAATATAAAATAGAAATTGTGGTAGAAAAATAAATTTGCGTTTCTTATGACCTGAGTTTGTGTCTTGAAATTCACTAGTGTTTTTTTCACTAGAGCCTCTGTTCTGTCCATATTCACAACGATTGTGTACTCTGTAGCTAGAGTAATCTTCCTCAAATGCCACTTCATGATTTCACGGATTCAAAGAATAATTATTGAATGGCTACAATCAGCCAGGAGCTGTGCTAGGAGATTAAAACTTTAAATTGAGTGTAATAAGAAAAATGTAAAATGGCATTACACTGAGATGTCATTTTTCAAGCGAAAATCCGAAAGTTTGACAACATATTCTGTCTGTTAGGTAGCTGGGGGCGGGGGAAGCAGGCACTCAATATATTAAAAGTAGACGTGGAAAATCACACAACTGCTATGGAAGGGAGCTTAGCAACACCTAGTAAAATTACATATGCATTTTCCTTTGAACCAGTTATCCTGTTCATAAGAATCTGTACCAAAGAAGTAATGATAAAAGTGTAAAGGGATGTGTGCACAACACTATTAATTGCAACACTATTTATAATAGCAAAGAATTGGAAGCAACCTCAATGCCTATTAATAGGGAGCTGGTTGAGTAAAGTATGGAGTTTATTATTATTAAAATACACAATAGATTAACATGCAGCTATAAAAAGGAATGAAAACTATTTCTACATACTACTATGGAGTGGTCTTAAGAACATATTATTAAGTGGGGACAAAGGTGCAAAATATAGTATTTTATCTGAGAAAGGGGAGATTATTTGATTATATATACACATTTGTTATATATTTTTAAAATGCAGGACAACAAAAACTAGAATGGTTATTTGTTTTATAGATTTTTATCTTCAAACAATGTAAGTGCTTTACATAATTTTTTTTTTAAGAGACCAGGTCTCACTCTGCTGCCCTGGCTGGAGTGCATTGGCACCATCATAGCTCACTGCAGCCTGGAACTCCTGGGCTCAAGGAACTCTCCTGCCTAAGTCTCCCAAGTAGCTGGGACTACAAGCACATGATACCATGCGTAGCTAATTTTTTAAAATTTTTTATAGAAACAGTGTCTGGCTATGTTGCCCAGGCTGGTCTGGAGCTCCTAGCCTAAATCGATCCTCTCTCCTTGGCCTCCCCAAAGTGCTGGGATTATAGGCATGAGCCGCTGCACCTAGCTGAATTACATAATTATAAAGCAAAAATTAATCAAGTAGAAAAATGTAATACTTAAAAATGGAAAGTAAATAAAACAATTAAGCCTAGCTGTGTGTCAGTTTGGTGGCTTACTCACATAGGGAAGAATTATTTCAAATGACTTTAAAGCACAGTAATTTGATTATATAACCTTAGTGAGATACAACATGAGAATTAAAAAAAAAAACCTCACATATAAATATTAAACTGCTTTTTCAGTGATTATGTTGTTAATAATACTTCTGTTGTTATCCTGAAGCATATATGTAGTAGGATAAAACAAATAAGTAATTCACCTTAAAATCCAAGATTTTCAGAACAAGAGAAAAAAGATACAAATACAAAGTCACAGGAGTTAAATAAAAACCATGTGATTTCAAATTCGAATTGGAAATCTAGCATAATTCCATGATGCATTTTCTCTTTAAAAGAAAAAGTACTTATTTCCCTTGTCTGTCTGCTGATAAAACCTAGCGACAATGAACTGCCTAGTAACAGCGAGCACCCAGGGCCCAGACTGTTGTTTCTAAATACCATTTTCCACTGAAAGGAACCAGAGCTCTTTGTGAAATGGCCTTATTTTCAGGTCTGGAGCAGGAAATGTACAAGATAAGGCTGTAAAGCAAGGCAGATAGCAAAGACTATAGCAATCACACAAAAAGGGCCCAGGACCTGACTGGGAGGGGCTCCCATTGACCAAAGATGGGACAATTTGGGCATCAAAATGAATAGTAATTACAATGGATTAAAACATAGCAAAAATATCAAAATCCGTGAGTCCATAATAGTTATAAAACAAACTAATCGGTCACCTCTGGAGTATGCTAGGCAACTACTTCCTTATTCTGAAAACTTACAAATAAGGAGAAAGAATTAAGCATTTATCCTACCTTTGCAGATAGACAAATAGTTGATACGCAAAATGTTTTTATAAAAGAATTCTAGCCTATAAATGGAGAAGGAATTATAGAATCAGAACATCGCCATGTTGTAGTCCCCATTTGATAACAATAGCTGATAAAACCATTAGGTGAAGAACTGATGGGGAACTTTGTAATGAGTGGATCACGCTGACAATACCTGAATCCAATGATCAACTTTAAGATGACAAAAAGAGAGATAACCGAACATGTCTCTTGAAGTGATGCATTGAGCAGCACACACCACCACTTACGACATATTCTTCCAAAAACGAATCTGAATCTAATCAAGCCCCAAGATCTAACCACAGTTTCTAGGAAATACAAAGGACAAAAGAACATGTAAAGTGACACCATTGGGGTGAAGTCTGCAAAATCCAGAATGTTGCAAATAAATTTCAAAGGAAAAAAGAGGAAAAGGAACCTACAGATTTTAAAAGAGACTTATAGGATTTGCCAACTAAATTTAATTTGTGCACCTTGTTTGGGTCTTGATTCAAACAGGTCAATTTTTTTTAAAAGGCAAGACATTTGCTGATTGACTAGCTGGCAATATTAAGAAATTGTTGAATATTAGCTGATGTCCTTTATTGTTATGATAAAAATCAACTCTCTGATCTGGCATTCAGTGCCTTCCAGTTGAACAAAAAGACTTGATTTGAGTTCTAGATCTGCCCCTTACTAGGCTATGTGGCCTTGAGGAAGTCATTGAATGGTTCAGAACCATCCGTGAAGTGGGTACATATTATTAATAATAATATACCACCTTATTGGGTTACTGTGAAAATATGAGATGATGAATCTGAAAGCACTTTATGAACCATATACGCTGTCTCCCATGACCGACCTACCTGATTCCTTCAAGCCTGACTGATTCTTTGCCCTTGTTCAAGTAATCTCTCCCTACCCAGAATATTGCCCTCTCCCTTGTCTGCTTATAGATGTCTCACTCTTCCTTCTACTTCCGGCCCAGGTTTCACCTTCTCTATGAAAACTTTTCTAACCACTTCAGCCCACAGCAATTTTCTCCCTCTTCATTTCATAGCCCATATTGTCTGTAATGCTCATTTGGGACTCTGAAATGACATTTCTGGGTGTAACTGTCTCCCAACTAAACTGAAGGACTCTTGACAACAGGGACTCTGTGTCATTTATCTACTCTTTCCGCCACCACAGAGTCTAGCACAATGTTTAATTATAAGAACGTGTTTGTTGATGGTGATAGCTGAAGCTTCAAATAAACTGTATTAGTCAGAACTCTTTTTGCAGCAACAGAAATTCAAACTCAATGTACCTTAAGCAAAGATAAATTAACTGGCTCACATAACCAAACAACAGGAAGGGCATGGGTGGTGCTGGCACTGAAGGATGACTGCTACCAGGGTTTGGTGTGCAGGACTTGCTGACTGTCATCTCATCCCCTGCAACTGCAGACACCCTTTCCATGTGGCAGCAAGCACACTTGTGGACAGCTCCCTGCCCCTTATCTCCCTGCTTAGTTCCAATTGAAGGGTCCTGGGGAGGAAATCTGATTGGTGTGGTGCCCACCCTCGGACCTACCAACAAAGCCAGAAAGTGAGATGGAGCTCCTATTTGGATCATATGTTAGAGACGGGGAGAGGAAGAGTTGCCCCCCAAAATGGGTCAACTGCCACCAGAAGGACAGAGAGGCACTGGACAGCTAAACCATGAAGTGTTCATGAGATGGGGCACCACTGAGCAGGGGAGGGATGTGATCGGGATGATCTCACATTCTGCATGACCCCACCTTGCCCACAGCATTGATTTTCAGAACTGCAGTTTAACAGGTGCGCTTGGAGTACTCTCAGGGCTGATATGAGATTAGCTGAAATTGGAACACCTTTGCATTTTCACCGAAACTGCTTCTAGTCATTTCTGTTGTTCTTCCTACACTCTTGATGTTCCATGTTTCTATTTGGTATCATTTTTCATCTGTCTGGAGAACTTCCTTGGCAATTATTTTTGAGCAAGTCCACTAGAAACATATTCTCTTAGTTTTCTTTATTCTGATTCAGAGAATGTCTTTATTTTACCTTCATTCCTAAAGTATAGTTTCATTAGATACAGAATTCTGTAATTCCAGTTCTTTCCTTTCAGCACTTTAAGAATGTTATGCCACTTCCTTCTAGCCTCCAGCGTTTCTGATGAGAAGTCCTCAAGCATTTGAACTGTTGTTCCACTATAAGTAATATGTTTCTCTCCGAATGTTTTCAAGACTCCTCTTTATATTTAGTTTTTAGTAGTTTGATTACAAAGTAGTCGGGTATGGATTTCTTTGGGTTTATCCTCTTTGGGATTTATTTAATTTCTTGAATGTGTAGGTTTATGTCTTTCACCAAATTTGAGAATTTTTCGGGTATTATTTCTTCAAGTGCCTTTTTGCAGCAATGCACTCATTCTCTTCTTCTGGGATTCTAATGACTTCAGTTCAGACTTTTCGGTGTTGTGTGCTAGGTCTCTAAGTTTCCATTCAACTTTTCCAACATGTTTCCTCTGTGTTTTTCAGATCAGATAATTGCTATTCATCTGTCTCTAAGTTCACTGACTCTTTCCTCTGTCACTTCAGTTCTGCTATTGTGTCCATCCACTGTATTTTTATTTCAATCATTATTATGTTTCTCAGTTCTAAAAATCTCCACTTGGTTCTCTTTATAGCCTCTATTTCTTTGCTGAGACCTTCTATCTTTCCATTCATGTCAAGAGAATTTGCCCTTACTTTTGGGTCATTTTTATAATAGCTGCTCTGAAGCCTTTGTCAGATAATTCCAACATCTGTGTCATTTAAGCATTGGCATTCATTGATTATCTTTTCTCGTGCAAGTTGAGGTTTGCCTGGTTGTTGTTGTTGTTGTTGTTTTTAATGTGCCAAGTAATTTTGAATTGTATCCTAGACATTTTGATTATTACGCTATGAGAATTTGGGTCTTGCTTAAATCCCATGAAGAATGTTGCTGTTTTTGTGTTAGCAGGCAATGAACTTAGTTAAGTTCAAACCTCAATTTCCAATCTGCCTTTTGTAGGCTGTGGTTCAGTGTTCACTCTGTTTTTCCAAGTCTTTGCAGTGCTATTCAACTCTGTTCGTGTATCACCCCTAGTGGCTAGTCTGGGACCTGAGCAGTGGTCTGTCTGTTAGTGTCTGGTATGCTGTTTACTGTTTATTTTTCAGAGTCACTGCATAGCATAGCAGAGTTACTGTTTACTGTTTACTTTTCAGAGTTACTGCATAGCATCTCATGCCATCTCTCCAGGTTTTAAATCTGCATTTCACTGGGAGAGACAGAGTGGAGTGTACTTAATCCAACTTAACAGGACCTGGACTCAATGAAACTGCATTAGGGGACATTCTTCAATATGTTCCTGGATGTACCTTATATTAATATAAAGACTCATCTTAGAACTCAAAGTCAGACAAACGTTGTTTCCTGACAAATTTATGCAGATTTCTTTATCGCCCGTTAATTCCCCCTTTTTACCCTTGTTACTGAAAAGCTCAGGAAAAATGATTTGGCTCACACAATCTAATTGCAGTGTCTGGCACATAGGAAGTGCTTAGTGAACATTAGTCATCTCTACACCTGACTATCCTCTTATTCCCCAACAGCTAAATGTTATGCTCAGTAGAAGAAACCTTTCTCAGTCTGATTTTTGGATATAATTTTACTCTTTCCCATGCCTTTAATCATTTGAATTTTCCTTGCAGTTCTGTGATAAGTCATTTGGGGACTTATTTTCACCATATTAATCTTATAAGCTGCCTCAAATTCTGTTTGGAAGTATCCAAGGCAGAAATGAACAAATAAATGAAAAAAATTGTATTTGTGAATGCTTGCTTCATACTTCTAAAGCTGCTTATACACCTGTTTCCATATTTCATCCTGAACAATTCCCCCATGTGAGTGAGGAAGAAAGGTAGCATGAGTCCCCTCCGCCAAGGAGAAGCTGGAGCCCAGCCAAGGCAGTGCTGGCTTGAGGATCCGTTGGGCACCTCTCTTGCTCAACCAGAGATGAACCGTTCTACGTTATTATCTTCTGTCAAATGTGATGCTGAGGCTATAAGCAGTATGGACCCCACGCCCTAGGAACCCCAAGCCTAGGACTTTCCTACCATGCCCTCTTCTCTCAGACTGCTCTGTAATTAGCTCATGCATCCCCCTTGGGATCTGAGGACCCCTAAGGACGCTTGAGGATTTATGTCACTTGGGGCAGCATAATAATGGTTTCTACCCCTTCCAATCTGACGTGGAATTGGAACTCATCTCCTGAACAGGGTCAGCCTGTCCATTGGACGGCTATCCACTCCTACTCCTGTCCACTTCTTCCTGGGTTAGCACTGAGAGGCAAGGCACAGAAACCGCTTCAGCTGGCACCCATGAAAGATGATCATCGTGACCCTTTCCTGATATTCATCTACACACTGAGGCTCCACTCTCAGTTCAGAGGGAGGGACAGAATGAGCCTTGAGCACAGAAAGGCCAGGATGAATGCAGCACCCAGGTCAGCCTCTCTTCTTCCCTCCCTCCCTTGTTTAGTGACACTCGAGAGACAAAGACTGCAGCCATCTCCCTCTGAGGGAGAGTTCCCCCCGTTTGCCAGTCCTAGGGAAGTGACACTAATAAGTGGGAGGCTAAGAAGGAGAATCTCTCAGGAGGCTTCTTGAAGGGCCTCTTCTCCCATTCCCCACAGCCAGACCTCCCTCACGTCCCTTGGGTTCAGCTTGAACTTGGGCTATGTTCACTGTCATGGCACTGGCATGTCTGAATATGGTCAAGGTCAACAGACCAGTACTGGGGGCAGAGCTGACCCTGAGCAAGCCCGTGCCTCTCATTCTGATCCACACAGACTCCCACTGCAATTCCAACGAGAGGCTTTGGAGGGTTAGAGATATGGCAACAGTCCTTTAGTCTTCCTGCATCAGTACTGCTTGCAAAGTGACTTTGTAGCTCCTCCCATCAAGAGGTGGAGTCTCTTTCCCATCTCTGTGGTTTGGGGCTGATCCTGCAACTTCCTTTGGCCAGTAGAATCTAGTATAAGAGATGTTTGTCAGTTCTGAGCCCAGGCCTTACACACTTCTGCTGTTTGTCTTGGGACTTTTACCTCATCCATGTGAACAAGGCTGAGCTAGCCCCTGTGCACCAGAGCTGGTCAGCCCAGTTACCCCAGCTGACACCCCAGGCACGCAGAAGAACCCAATCAAGGTCAGCAAAGTTGACCTTCAGCTGGCCACAGACACAAAAGGAAGCCCATCTAATTCTAGCCTAAATCATCAACCTACAGAATCATGGGCAAAATAAATGCTTAAGCCACTAAATTCCGGGGTAATTTGTTATGTAGCACTAGCTGACCACTGCAGAGGCTGAGTGCTAAAAGACCTATTTCTCTACCATTTCTTAGGATGTTGGGAGTACAGGTTTTAGTGGTACCAGTCAGCCAACAGGTGGAGACAGGAAGCAGTGGTGGCGAGGGTGAGCTGTAGTGTGAGGCTGTCTTTGGAGACATTGCTGCTGTCTCAGCACTCACAAGCAGGAGTGGCCAGAGCAGGAAAAGAATGGACTAAGCAATCCTATAGGATTGGCTGGAGAAGCACACTTAAAACTATCTCAGGGACTTGCAGAAGTATTAATATTTAGGAGAAATATGAAGGGGCAAGAGGTCTTATAGATTGGATGTGGTTGGAGCCAGAGAGAACACATAATTTGAATATTACATATGAGGATACTCTGGTTGAATTTTTTTAACCTCAAATAAGAAATTGTAACTTTCCAAAAGACATTAGAAATAGGAAGCTTTTGCAAATTTATTACGCATGAATTCTTCCAAATAGTGGGAAAAAAATCACCAGATCATAGTTACTTTATTCTTCCTCAAAAGATTCTGTATTTTTGTCTATGTTGCCAATTCTTTGGGGATAAGAAAAACAAAAAAAATGGGTGCAAAAACTAGCAGCATTTATCACATACTATTTGTAAACATGAAGAAAATGAAAAGCAGAACATCAACTATTAAGTTATTGTGGCAAAGAAGTCTGGTGTTTACTTGTGTTTGGTTCTCTTCTCCTCCCAGGCAAGTGTGATTACATATCTCTGCTCACTCCCTTTGCTATCGGGATAGGACCATGACTAGTGCAGCCAATGGGTGGTGAATGGCAGTTACCCTGTCGTTCTGAGCCGAAGCATTTCAGTGCTGGTATAAAACCTTCCATCATTCTTGCCTGCCACGTGAACAGAGGAGGCTATGTGTTCCACATGGTAAAGCTGTAGGATGGTGGCATCTTTGTCCGCCTGGATCCCTGAGCTGGACCATGGAGTAAAGCTGTCCTGGAAGTCACCCAGATCTGTAGTGGGTACTGCATGAATGTGAAATCAACTTTGATTGTGTCAGGCCCCTGGGGTGTGGGCACTGCTTGTTACTGAAGCACTCCCTGACCTAGTCTCACTAATACAGTATTGAAAAACTGACATATGATTTTTTAAAAATCATTAATGCTGCTAATACATTGGAAAAATGAGAAAAAAATTATCGTGTTGCTGTTCAATGCAGATTATACATGGTTTAATTTTTGGCAAGCAAGATCTAGTGTTTAGAAGAGCATCCAAAAAACTTTATGAGCATGCACATGATAATGGAAATTCTATCCATTTGGCAGAAGCCAGAGCAAAATTTGATAATATTATGGCAGAATGTTTATGCATAATATAAATGTTGACACCAAATAATATTGCACCTATTTAGGGAATGAAATACAAAACTAAATAATTAAAATTGTAGCAGATGCAATGAATGAAATCAGTTTGAATGAGGTAAGAAGAGCTAAACATTACTCATTATTTTGGCTATAACCTTGATGTTATATTAGAGACACAAACTCTGATAGATATAGAACAGATAATTTTTGTTGGATTTATGGTTTCCCAAAATGCAAATATTTCTATATGTAAACATACTGGGAATTTTTTCCAGTAGATGACACACTGGAGAAGGATTATGAATAGTTAGTAGACCACTTACAAAAACAATCAAGAATAAAATAATTTGAGGGGCCATGGACATCACAATATTCTAAATATGCACGGAAAACATGACAGAATGAAACAGATGATTCTAAGAAATATGTCTAGAGCATTTTCTCTTCCTTGACTGTAGATATTCTAATCTTAGTAGTGAATGGTGGAGTAAAAATCTCTTCTGACATGGTTGAATTTTTTTGTACCATACAGGATCTATTTAACTGCCTTTCAGCTTCGGTGAGATGTTGTGTATTAAAAACACATTTACAAACATAAATTTGAAACACTGTCAAAGGCATGATGGGAAAGTTGAGTTTATGCCACTATGGCACTAAAAACTCAACTAGAGACTCTATGCAAGTCTTTTTAAGAAAATTTTGGTATATTAATAAAGACAAAGATTACAAAATCCAAGCCAAAGATAAGCTTTCAAAACATCCACTACTAAATTTATTTGCTCAGGACTCATTTGGCAAGATGTTTTAAGTAAAATTAATGCCATATATATGTGCATGTATGTATATATATATGGAATAATACAGGAGCTCAAATTCAATGTATTGCCCTATGAAGCATCCAAAGAAGTCATGTGTTGACTGGGGCAAGACTAGAGACATTTCCTCCTGCTGGAGCATAGAGAAGGTTGTTGGAGTCTGGACTCTGGGTAAGAGGGTGTGGTTGAATCCAGGCCTCTGGGAGGGGGCAGCCTACCTTGCAGCATGGTAGGCAGAAGAAGGGTCTCTAGTAAAGGACCTCTGCCATTGAGATCCTGGGATTGCCACATCTGATGGCCAGTGGTCTGTGAGCTTTTTTGTACAGACCTTCTGTCAGCCCAGGTCTTTAATAAAACTTTGTTCAACTCTACAGCCTTCACTTAGGTCCATACTCAAAGCAAGAAGTGCAGCTAGCTCAGCCCAGCCTGGGAGGCAGTGAACAGGCTGCAAGACAGAATGAGAGTTGCAGTGCAATGCAGTGAGATGAGCTGGCAGAGGTGACAGGCGACTAGCGTCCTGCTGGTGTGCAACTCTGATGACAACCAAAACTTTGTACGCTGTTGTACAAAGTAATTCAACATGTTTGATGCTGTCATTTCATTCTAGTACCATAGAGAATATTTTTTGAGTAATTACTATGTACCAAGCCCTATTCTAAATGCTTTATGAATATTAATTAATTCAGTCCTCATAGCCCCTCTACCATTGTGCTTATTTTTCAGATTAAGAAACTGAAGCCCAAAGAGGTTATACTAATTACCTAAGGTCAAATTAAATGGAAGAGTCTGGCTCCAGAGTCCACACTCTTAACCAGGGTGCAGTAGCATCTGAATGTTACCTTTATACCTTTATAACCTTGGAACACCATAGTGTTCCAAGTTTTTACCTCTAAAAAGAAAACACACACACACACACACACACATATACTCGGTCTCCTCCTCCTTCATCTACAAGATAAATCCAAAACCTGCTGCAGCTTAAAACTAGCTTGAAACTGCTTCAGACCATCAGGGTTTTAGGAATGTTGACATCCAACCTCAGAATCTGCCCTCTCCTGCAGGGTCAACCCATCTTCCCAATGACATCTGCTTCTGCTCATTCATCTCCCACGCAGACTGGGCTTCTCTACTTCTTAGGGTGGGCTGAGAGCCTATCAGCGCTCCTCGTTGGCAGGAAAACCTGCTGCCATGCTCAGCAGAGGGAGAAGGGCATCATGTGCTGGGAAACCAGGCAGGTAAACTTTCATTTTTACCATGGTAGGAGTGGATGGGGTAGATGGGGAATTTTTGCTCCCAGGGCCCAAGGCCCTGCAGCAGCTTCTTGGGAAGAAAAGAGTGCCACTCCACTCCCATCCCTACCCAAAGCTCTGGCTACGTCTTAAGGCCTGACTTGCCAAAGTCAAGAGACATCAAAGTTAGGGTGACCATCTTGCATTAGTTTGCCCAGAACTTTCCCCTTTTTAGCACTGAAAGTCCCACACCCTGGGAACCCCCTCAGTCCCAGGCAAACTAGGACAGTGGGCACCATGATCAAAGTAGAAATCAAGGAAAACCCTTTTCACTCTAGCCTCAAGCCTGGAAGGCCAAAACTCACATCTATCCCACCCTGTGGAAGCCAGGAGGTCCCACAACCCTCACTGTAAGAATACAGATTGGTCTTCACCATTCACAGCCCAAGGGGATTGACATCCCCTCTCAGTGTTGAGACAAGGCATTGAGGACACAGGCCCCAAATTCCAACTGCATGTTCCCTTCTCCCCAGAGGCTGCAAAAATTGGACACTTGAAGACGGAGATGCTTGGCACCTGGCGTCACCCCCAGACTGGGGCAAATTTTCCAGGCTTTTACATCTTTGGATGTGACAGCAATACTCCCCCTTTATTCCAGATCCACATAGCCTAGGGTCAGAGATGCAGGAAGCTGGCCAAAATGCCTTTCTCTATGATACAGAGACCACAGAGTTAAATCCTGTAAATTAATCGACAGCTAACAGAACACTTTGCATGATTTGGCCTTGACCGAAAAGAAGCTGTGGAACCTTCAAGGTGCCACCTGTCCCTGGTGGCCTCTCCAAAGAGGTCCTGGTCTTCAGCACGGCTACAGACTTTCACTGTATGTAATCCAGACCCCATCTAATGCTATAAGTAAATAAACTCTGAACATTCAGAGAAAACAATTCACCAGTCCATCAAAATCCTTGGGGTAAATTAGTTCAGCAGACTGGACTAGAGACATACTCCATGACTCACCCTCACCCAGAGTAAATAAGGGAAGATTAAGCACAACTTGATTGAATCATGCTGAAGCTTGGCATAACTCAACAAACAGATCAGCCTGAGATCTCACATTAGGAACACATAATCTCATAAAATTTATGACTATTATTGCTCATCACATATGTTTCTGGGTTACTGTGTGCTGGGCTTCGAGCAAGCCGCATTGCTTGGGGTCTTGAGGGGCCAGCTTGCAGATCCACAGTGCATTTCAAGAGAGAAGACACGTTTCTGGTTGACACTCTTTGGCATCAGCTTCACATGGCCTGACCACTGCAGGGAAGGGGACTTGGGGGGGGGTGTTGGTGATGGGGAGGGAGGTCTGTGCCATGCACCAAGTGAGTCCCTTGGCAAGCGCTCCTTGAGGCGCTGGAGAGGAGACTGGCAGGCATGTCTTTTTTCTCGTCTTTAGGCCTCCGTTTCTTCACTCATAAAAAGAGGAGGTAGAATGAGATGATCTCTAAGATCTTTTCAAGACTTACATTACAAAAGTCTGTGAAAGAAGATCAAGGGGGTAATTCATTTAAAGAGAAATCGAAAAGTGCTAATCCATTGCACTCCATCTCCAAAGAAGCCAAAACAAAAATGGGTCACAATGTCATCCACCAAAGTCAGGAGAGAATGGGGTGCAGGAGCTGTAGGTGTGGCTTACTGAAGGCAGGGTGGGTCCAGGAGCCCATGGAGTTCTGGCCCTGACAGTTTGGGAGGAAAGAGGGGTGGCCAAGCCCTTGTCAAGGTTTGCCCTCTGTCTTGCTGCCCAGAGCTGGAACAGAGTTAGGAGATGTTTTCAAACTGGTATCACCACTCCACCGTCCACTGCCCACTCATAGAGGCCCTCTTCCCTCTGCACATGAAGGCACCCTCATGATTCTTCTCCACACAAAAGCTGCTGCCCACCCATCAGATCAGGATGGTGAGCGAGAGCCGCTTCCCAACCTGAATGACTCTGAGGCTCCCTCCAGGCCCCTGCTCAGGGATTCAGAAAGCAGTGTCAGTGACAAGCCAGAGACACAAGAGAGGGAGCCAGTTCCTTGCCATGAAGGGCCCTCATTTGCAGGAAATGGTCCCCGAGCTTGGAGTCCAGGGACTCCATGATGAAAGGAGGCCAAAGCCTGGATGCCCTCAACTCATTTGCTGGGGCCTAGAGTGGGGTAGGAGAGTCCTGGGGCCCTGAGGCCAGGCCCCCGGGCATCACCACTGAGGGAACACATATGTACGAGAGGCGGGTGACATGTAGGGACAGCCGATGTCTGCTGTGCTGAGGTCTGCCCTCCCTGCACTCATCCTGAGCTCTGCCCTGACATTTCATGTCAGCATCTCTCACGTGGATCCCTGCATTCCCTGCCAACAGGCAAGGTCTGACCCTCTGACCCTTGGGCCCCCTTCCAGGCTTTTCCCGTTCGGTCTCCAGCACTGCTAGCTCCATCCAGAAAGAGTTTTGAGCAAAGGAGTAACATTTTTCTTTCTGGCTCGTTCATTTTCATTATGATTTTCACAGCCAATTCCAGTAAATCTGCTATAATAAAAGTCCCTATTCATCAACCATGTTCTTGTAAATAATGCTAGATTTGATTTGAAGTCTACTTCAGTTAATATTTTGCTTTTTAAAAAAAGAGAAAATAGTTTTGTTCTGTTTTCCTGATTGTAACTCAGATATCAGCTGGGGACTGCCCTGCCCTTCAACATCTGTGAAATGTCTTGTAGCAGATTGTATTTTCCAAAAAAGGCCACAATAATATTTTCAATCCCATATGTTCATTCCAGAACCTTGCAACTCCTTCATCAAGAGATGGAGGCTGTCTCATCTCCCCTTGAACCTGGGTGGGCCTTTTGACTGCTTCAACTAATGAAAGTGACTCTGTGTGACTTCCAAAAAGCTGGGTCAGGAAGGCAATACAGCTGCCACCTGGCTCAGTCTCTGTCAGGACACATGCCTTTGGAACGATGAAGATCCACATAAGAAGCCCAGCCCCTCAAAGATGCCCTGCTAGAGACACCATGTGGAGACCACATAGAGATAGAGAGAAATGCTAAGGAGCCCCAGCTGTGCCAGCACCAGCTATCTGAGCCTCTGCAGCCCAGACACCAGACCCATGAATGGGGAAGGATTTCCATGACTCCAGCTGCAACCACAGGAAGGACTCCACATGAGAGCCGCCCAGCTGAGCCCAGCCAAACCCCAACCTGGAGAGATACCAATAAATGACTATTGTTTTATGCCACTAAGTTTGGGATGGTTTGTTATGCAGCAGTAGATAACTGGGACAATTTGGCTGAAGCCCCAACAATTCTATGCCCTGTGGAAGTCAAAAGTCTTCCCAAGATTTCTACTGATTCCTAGAAGAATGGATTGTTCATTTGTGGGTCATATGTCTTCAGTGCTGTCTCTGTCCTACTACCCCACATTAACTCTTACATGAAATTTGGCCCCAATTTTAGCTCCCACAACAAAAATCACTCACATCAAGCATTTGGGTGAGTAGAAGACTGCATGGAAAACTTAAGGTCATGTTCTTGACCACACAGGATTCTATCAACTTGCTGTCTCTTCCCCTCCCACCTTTTCCCAATCTCACCTTCCTCTCAGGTTGCTCTGGAAACCTGAATTCTTCCCCCTCTACAATGAAAAGTAATTCGTGCCCCCCTCCCCAAGCTCCTAATCCAAAACTTCCACATTTAAGCACATCAAGAATCTGGACTGAGGATTGGAGCCCACTGAGGTTACGGATGAGCAATTTTTCTTATGTGCATACACATTGTAAAAAAAAAAAAAATTCAAGAAACACACAGATAAATAAAAGAAGAAAGTAAAAACTACCTGGGACTGAAAACTAGTGCAACCTCTGTGGAAAGCAATATGGAGATACCTTAAAGAGATACAAGTAGATCTACCATTTGATCCAGCAATCCCTTTACTGGGCATCTACCTAAAAGAACAAAAGACATTCTATAAAAAAGACATCTGCACTCTATGTTTATAGTGGCACAATTCACAATTGCAAAGATGTGGAAACAACCCAAGTGCCCATCAATACATGAGTGGATTAATAAAATGTGGTATATGTATACCATGGAGTACTATTCAGCTATAAGAAACAATGGTGATAGCACCTCTTGTATTTTCCTGGATAGAGGTGGAACCCATTCTACTAAGTGAAGTATCCCAAGAATGGAAAACTAAGCACCACATGTACTCACCAGCAAATTGGTTTCACTGATTGGTTTCACACCTAAGTGCACATATAGGAATAACATTTATCGGGTGTTGGGTAGGTGGGAGGTGGGAGGAGGGGATGGGTATATACATACATAATGAGTGTGATACACACCCTCTGGGGGATGGACACGCTTGAAGCTCTGACTGGGGGGGTGGGCAAGGGCAACGTAACCTAAACATCTGTACCCCCATAATATGCAGAAATAAAAAAAAGGAAAAAAAAACTACCCCCCAAAATCCCATTACCCACAGATTCCCACTATTAATGTTTGATAAACATCCTATCAGTACACACTTTTACATACATGGGATCATGTTATCCTTGTTGTTCTATACTTTTCCCAGGTATCATTGGTATTAATAATTGCTTTGCTATTTATTTAGCAATTGCATACAGGTGGCATCATATAATCCTACAACAATGCTGAAGTGTTCACTGCTCATTGCCATTTTCTTCTTTTTCCTAAGGGATCTTTGGAAGAGACTGAGTGGGATCTGAATCCAGGCCCACCCAACCATAAGACCTATGCACCTTCCACTGAACCATCCAGCCAAGTCTGAATCCTTTCCCCAAACCTACACACCACTATGGGGAGACTATCCTGGCCCTGAACATCTCGAGCCAGATCTAATGTCCTGAGACACTCTTGTTTCCTCTTACAGAGAGCCCAAGGATCAGAGCTCCCTGGAGTCTGTGGTTGGCTCATTTGCCTGGTGGAGCTGAGTTTCTGAGAGTTCTGGGCCCCACAGGAGAGACAGGGAAAGTTCTATATCCATGATGTGGCAGAGCAAAGCCAGATAGGAGCTCCCCTCTGCCTCCATGTCTGCTGATTGAGAGGGCTCTGCTGTCCTGAGAGTCTGGGGGTGGTCTCCAAGGAGTTCAGCATGTGTCATCTGCCTCCTCCTCCCAGAGAGTGTTTGTCCCAAGTCCTGAGGGCTGCATCTGTGCAGGGCCAGCTGGGTGAGGAGGACATTCTGTGCTTCTTCCCTCAGCCCTGGAAGAGACTTTGCCAGGTGGGACTTGCTCTCCCCTGGGGAGGAACATGCAGTGTGTTCCCTGTCAACCTTTACTGATGAGCACATTTTCTAAGCAGAGCCCCAGGAAATAAGCATCTGTTCTGCCCTCTTTCAGAGGGAGCCCGGGCGGGAGGCTGAGGTGGGAGACTTCACACTGGGGGTACTGTGGGCCCCAAGGAGAAGGAGCAGCCTCCAGGGAGGGCTTGACCTTTCCCTTGATGACTTTGAGCTAATTGTGAAGGACAGCTCAAAACTGAGTTATCAATCTGTCCCCAAGCTGTTCCCGCAGCAGCTGACACTTGAGGGAGGCCAAGGGCAGCTGAATCCTCCCCTCCATACAGCCCCCACTGGAGCGCGGGTCCTGCCTTTGAATCCAGAGGCTCAGACACTCACAGTTCAGACTGCATGGAAAACTGAAGGTCATGCTGCCGACCACACGAGATTCTGTCAACCTGACGCCTCTTCTCCTCCTGCGTCCCCCCAGTCTCACCCTCCTCTCGAGTTGCTCTGAGAACGAAAATTCTTCTCCCTCTGCTATGAAGAGTAATTCAGGTCCCCCCAAGTTCCTAATCCAAAACTTCTACACTCAAACACATCAAGAATCCTGCTGGGCAAGTGGCTCACACCTGTAATCCCAGCACTTTGGGAGGTTGAGGAGGGAGGGTCACTTGAGCCCAGGAATTAGAGACCAGTCTGGGCAACATAATCAGACCCTATTATTTACCAAATATTTAAAAAAATTAGCCAGGAACAGTGGCACATATCTGTAGTCCCAGATATTCCGGGGGCTGAGGCAGGAGGATCACTTCAGCCCAGAAGTGTGAGGCTGCCATGAGCTATGATCATGCCACTGCACTCTAGCCTGGCCAACAGAGCAAGACTCTGTCTCAAAAGAAAAAAAAAAAGAGTTCAGCCTTTATTGCCTTTATTGGAGCCCAGTGAGATTAGATGACCAATTTTTCTTATGTGCACATGCACTATAAAGTTAAGAAGTCTGGCTTTGAATCAGTAAGCCCTAGACTTAAGTCGTGGCTGCCCACTTATTAACTGGCAACCCTGGAAAGTTTGCTTAACTTTTCCAAGCCTGCGGTTTCCTATCATCTTAATTTGGTTTCCCCCATAGAAGCAGCCCCCCAGATGTGGATTCTAGCAAAGCTGTTTAATTGGGAGATGATCCCAGGAAGCACCAGCAGGAGAGACGATAAGGAAGAGAAGTGAGCCAATGAAAGATATTATCAAGCAAGTGCCAAAATTGAAGCTTAATCCCCCTGGGGCACTCTTGGAAGTGCAGGCCAAATGCCCTGGAATTATGTACCACCCCCTTCCCCCAGGAGCAGGGAGCCGGGGTATTGATCCACCAATTCCCATCAGTCACTGGTTGAGGCTGCTCCTGGGGAAGGGTCCCTCTGGCCTGCTCCTCGCACAAGCAGAGCAGGCTCCGGCAGCCAGAGACAGCCCTCAGCAGAGTCCCAGGTGCCGTGCATCAGTGCCAAGGGGTTATGTAGGGCACCCACAGCCTTTGTTACAACCACCTCTAAAATGAGGGAAATGACACCTACCGCTTAGTGTGGCTGTGGAGACAAGAGTTAGATTTTGTTTTATTGATTTTGTTTTGTTTCGGCAGGCAGTTGAACCTAAATTGCATATTCCATCATTTGGCTGGCAGCTCAAATCCCTGCATGTGCATTGTCCAGGGGTCAGCAGAGATTTGGGCAGGGTTTATATAGTGAGTTTGGGGCTCCTCATCTTTTTATCATTCCTTTCAAATATATCCCCTCCATTTACAGTAACTATAGTTGCTTCAAACTCTGTTGTTTTGCCAGAAAGATGATGGGCTTTCTCTTGGAGTTCTAGCCACTCTCCACGACACAGCAAAGAGACTACTGATGGTGCTCTGCTGGCTTTTTAAAAGTCGACCATGGGTTCCCATTCTGCTCAGACAATAGGCTGGATAAATAAGCACACATAACTACGGTTTAGAGAGCCAATCAAATAAAACCTGCAATCAAGTTAAGGGCCAGTCCTGAATTTAGATAATCTGTCTCATTATCCAACTGTATCTCCAACCATATGACTCAATTGTCAGTTTGGAAAAAAAAATGTCTCCTGTTGTTCTGTGGCCTTTTATTATTTCTGTATTGCATCCTGCCTATATCAATAACCAACAGTTCCTTTTCCTGCTCCAGTGTTCTCACACAGAATCTCTTGTGCCTAGAAAGTCTACTAATTCCCATAACCTTATCCCACCCTCTCTCAGTCAGCTAAAGCTTTCTGAGAATCCACTGCTATGTGCTCCTAGGAGAATGGTGAAAATTTTGGATGAGTGGGGAGATGCCTTCTTTCAGGATTGTTGTGAGGATTAAATAAGTTAATACATATAAAGTGCTTAGAACTTTGGCACACAGTAAGCCCTGGATACATGGAGGTGGTGGTCATATTACAATTATGATATTATTATTATTCTCTCTTCTCTTCTTAGTTGTAAACTTCATAAGCATAGAGTAAAACCTCGATCACTGTGTGTGGAATCTAACTTCACTTGAAAGATGCCCTCCGTCATAGCCGAGAACCTGGACACCTCAGAGCCTAACTAGCAGTGGGTCAGAAAATACAGATGCCCACCGTACGGAGGGAGATAAAAAGGTGACCCAGGCCAGTGTCACTACCAACAGGAAGCCTTCCTTTCCATCTGATTTCGGCATCCTTGTCTGTGTTCCCATTGCATACTACTCTCGTTCCAAAATAGACTTCGTGCTATGGGCAACCAACAGCACGTCTTTGTTCTCTGAACCTCTAGCACCTGACACAAAGTAAACATGCAGTGTTTGCCAACTAAATATTTGCTCATTTATCTTCCTCCCCGTGCATTTTGATGTCTAGCACAATCTCCAGCCTGTAGTAGAGACTTACAGGTTTATAACAAGTATGGAGGGCATGGATTTCCTTCTCACATTCCGGTGAAAGGAACATGCTTTTCTCCTTCTAAATCCAATTAAATCTGGCGCTAGCTTTCACATGCCTGACTAAGACCTGTGTGGTAGATTAATTCACCAACACCCAATTCTAATCCCTTTCTCTTTGACTTGCATCTACTACAGAGACTAGAGAAGCTAAAGTGCTCTTTTTCCCCAGTGTCCCTTGTAGCCAGGAGTGGTCATGTGATACACTACAGGCCAATGAGATGTAAGAAGTTTGCTGACACTGTCCCTTCCTCTGTCCTTCTTCCTGTCTGATATACAGACACATGCCTGGAGGTAGAGCAGTCCTCTTGAAAACATGAGGTCACAGCATGAAGAAAAGACCTAGACAGTCACCCATGAGCCAGCCTTGGTGTCCCTGAGCTATGAACCAGTGCCTCCAGACATCTGCCTGCGAGCTATTGGTTAAAATGGCTCCAGATAAGTCTTCTGTCTCTTGCAACTGTGCAATTCCTCACTGAAAACAGGTGGGATGCCTCTGACTCTTTCCAGAGGAGCCTAAAAATGGGTAAATAAAAGATGGTTTATCTAGTTATCCTGCCTCAAATGAATGAAAACATCTTGCATGGGTAGTTTAAGTCCAGAATTAAGCCTGGAACTCCCCTTCTGTAAAAGAAGGGAGTTGGACCAGGTGATGACAAAGGTTCTGGCCCTGGAGTCTAGCACGGAGGAGGCCACCGCAGCAACAGCCGGTGATCCCCACCCACCTCCACTCACGCTGAGCTTGCTAAGAGAGTGCAAGGCCCAAAGAGAGACAGTCCCAGGCCATTGTTACATCCTTCACCAATCTTTGGACAAAAGGACCACTGGACAGGAAGGGGGTGAGGACACACCTAGCAGGGTCTCTGGGACCGGAGGAGGACAAATCAGTGTATAAGTCAGCAGACAGGTATGAAAGCTAAGGACTCAGAGGACTGTAAAATTTAGATCTGAAGAGTGAGTTGCCATGAATGTGTGTGGGGCGGGGCAGAGGGCGGGGAGTATACATGGAGCTGACTTTAGAGACCGGAACAGTAGCTCATGGGGAAGAGGTCTCTTTCTCTTAACCTGCTGCAGATTTCAAATTCAAAGAGGAGCTTGCCTGCTCACCCATGCCCGTGTATGCATGTGTACACGTGCGTGTGTGTGTGTGTCCGTGCATGGTGTGACTGCTGGCCCCTTAGCCTCCAGCCTGGTTGAAGGGAAAGCTTTAGGCTGTCACACCTCAGCCCCCGTGGGCTTCAGGACCTCCAAATGGAACCTGAAATCACTTGGAGATGGGAAGACAAAGGGACTAAGCACCTGCCACGTCAGGCGTGCTGGCACCTACATACCCATCACATGCACAGTAAGTCTGCAAGGTAAAGATGATCAAACCTACTTTGTAGACTTGAAGAGAGGACTTGATGAGACCAGAACTCAGGACTGCAGAGTCACTAGCCCTGGCTTCCGTTCCTGCTTCCTGAGCTTATGTCCTCATGGCTATGGGCAAGTCACCTAACCTTTAAGAACCTCAATTTCCCATCTGGAAAAAAAGGGGCAGTTTAGAGTTGGAGGCCCAGATGATAATTGCTATTCTGCTTGGTCCCCAGTGTTATGATGAGGATGGAATTAAATAACCTTTGTGAATTTTTAAAAAGTTGTCAAGTGCCATGACAATTAAGGGATTATAATTATTTTTCCACAATAATAATAATAAGCTAAATTTGATTCTGGCATAAAAATGCAATAGCTGAAATTCAGTGATGCAGAACAGATCAATTTGTGGAAAATTATACATCATCTGCATTTCACAGAGCTAGTGGAAATGCACATTGCCACAGCCGTGAGAAAAACCAGGAAAAGAGAAGGGTTCATTAATTCAGCAAGTCTACCCAATTCCTGCCGACTGAAAGGCACAACAATTTATTCACAAATACTCGGGCTTAGGGGAAGACTCAGTGATTAAAATATATTCTTAAAGCCTTAAGAGAGTTCAAGCAATCATTTGTATTCTAAATAGGTCTCACTGACACAACCTCCTTAAAATGTTAGATCACAAAAAAATTCAAAGCCAGAGGCTGGCTGGCAATGCTCCTGTGGGTTTTATAAAGTTGACCGTGGGTTCCCGTTCTGCTTAGACAACAGACTGGTTGAATGAGCATATATTACCAAGGTTTAGGGATCTAATCAAATGAAACCTTCAATCAAGTTAATCTGACACTGCTTTGGCAATTTTTCTGGACCAGTCCTGAATTCAGATACTCTATCCTATTATCCAACTGTGTCCCCCACCATATGACCCAATTTTGAGTTTGAAAGAAAATGTCCCGTGGTTGCTGTGTGATCTTCAATTATTTCTGCAGTGCAGCTTGCCTTGTTCGAGCCTCATAAATGACAACGACCACAGCTCCTCTGCTTGTCCCTCTTTTCTCACACAGGACTGCCCCTCCCTCAGTTGTCTACTAAGCTCCATGCCCCGTCCACTCAGCCGAAGCTTTCTGGGAATCCACTGCTGAGAATGCCCCTTGGAGAATGCTGATTATTCGGGGTGAGGGGGAGGTGCCATCTCTTAGGGCACCTAAAGTCACCAGCCCATGAGATCCAAGAGTGGTGTTGGGTTCCATATGGAGAGAGAGCGTCTCCCGTGTTTAGTCCATGAGCCTCGAAACATCCCTGCTTGTACCCAGAGTGTCCTCAACTTTCTCATGGAAACAGCCCCATTGGCTTTCCTTCTACGCACTTTTGTCTGCATGGGGGTCCCACAAGGGACTGGCCCTAGGCCATCCCCTCCATCCTTCGGTCTCTCCCTCTCTTCTTTTCCAAGGCAACTCTACCACCAACTCCTTCCATGCTCTCTAGCTAACAAAGGTCCTGTGTATGTCAGTTCCTGTAAACAGATGGACCATCAGTTCAACCAACAGCACATCTCTGAATCCCACTTTGGACTCAGATACAACACCTTGCAATGTGATTTTCCAATTTCAGATTTTCTATCCTGTTATAACCCATGTGTCAAACCATGTGTTTCATTTTAAGCCTTGACAAATAGGGTCAACATGGCTCTGGGGCCTTGTACTGCCCTTAAGTCCCTTCTGACTCATTCCCAGCTGTCTTCAAGATCAGGGCAGTCTCCTACACCTTCCCTGCCAAATGCCTTCCAGGCCAGGCTGCGTGATGGGGGGAAGGTCCGTGTCTTTCAAACACCCACAGTGGTCCCTTCCTCAGCCAGAAAGTGCCACGCATCCAGGAGGAAAGAACTGACCCAAGTCAGAGGCCCAGCAATCAGATTTTGTTTAGGATAACAGGCCATTGAATCAATCTTATTTATTTTGTCTGCACTTGTGTTTCCTAAATTTTTCCACATTATTTCTAATTTGGGCTGTTAGAAAGGGGAAAAATTCACAACCATTGGTCTAGAGATAATGGAATATCTTGGTGGTTATTGCATTAAAAACTAGCCGGCTAAAATGGGTTTGGAAGATCTTAGAAGGCAATCTCTGACTCAAACTCTGTACAACTCAAAATTGAGAGAGTCCACAGGCCAAGGAACAGCTGAAACACAGCTCTGCCGCCCTCCCTAGTGAAAACACATGTGCAGTCATGTGAAAGCCGTTCTTTCGGCTTCACCTCCTTCTGGAAATAGTGGGATAGAGAGATAGGAATTGCCTTTTGCATTGGGGATCTTCGGGCGTCCCTAACACGTGGCTCTGGCACTCTTTCCCTGCCTGTGTTGCTCAAAGCTCTATTCTCATGAACACCTGGTAAGGCCTTAACGATATTCGCTGAATAAATAAATAAATGAAGGAAGGAGGAATCGGATAGAACACATTTCAGCTGCCTCAGACACTTTTTTGGAGAGTTAGATATGCATGTATCAATGGGTGGATGTAGGGATAAATAAATGAATAATCAAACTGTCACTCATTGAGTGATACGGCTGATGGAAATGCCTACACCATCTCTCTCTTTCTCTCTCTCCTGACAATATAACTGAATTAACAGCATTAGATGTGTCTGTGATATGACCCCCTGTGCTCTTCCCGTCATCCGCCTTACATGTTACCTCACCTCCAGCGAGTGCCCCCTCCACATACACATTTGCATGTCCACTAAAACAAAACCATTCACAGACGGCACAGGTGCTAAGAGGAAGAAGAAAGATGAAGAGTGGATTCTAAATGCTTCTTTCCACTTAATAATTCACCCTCAGATCAATAGGAGTTTTGGCCCATCTCAAGGCCCTAGGACTGGGAGCATAATTTCTAGCAGCACATTCTCTACAACAACATTTCATTACTACAATGAATGATGTACTAGCAAGGCATCCATCACCCCCTCCCCAAAAAGTCGGGCCAGTTGGTTTTAATACTGAGATGGGGCTTATTTTCAAGTAGCCATGTCCATTTGTATGTGCCTAGTAAGTGTAACCCACGTAAATTTGAGTGTCTTCATGGTCCTTTCAACTCTTGTACGGTCAAAAGAAATAAACACTCAACTCCTAAATCCTTGAGGAATAACGGAGATTTGGAGATAAGTTTTTGGATGAGGTGGCACGAGGATTTTGCAATGCTCTAATTGCTGTTCTCATAAGAAGCCACCCACCTGTGCTTTGAATTCAATGCAATAAAATCCTCCACCTTCTTACAACTCTTCCAGAGCCGATAAATAAATTTCATAACTTCCTTTCAGAAGTATGTGGGAATAGCCCAAATATAATATTGACTTGAGGCCAATGTGTCCCCTCCCAATAGGCAGCCCATCCCCTCATTCAACTCAGATTCTCTTTTCTTCTCCTTTCCCTACAGGGTTGGAGCCTTGGGGACTGAAGGCAGTGGGACATGTTGCCTCCGGAGACTGCCCCCACCACTGTGGTATCATTAACATCTGAGCCCACCACCCAGCCTCTTCCACCAAAGTCTGGGCCCCTCAATGATATCCACAGACCACCTGTCATCGAAGTTACAAGCTAAAATGCTGTTTCTTGCCACAAATAAAATACACATGTCACTTACTCCAAAGTTCAATGCAGTCTTGGGGGTGACACTGACTCACCCATGCTGAGGCCTGAGAAGTACCCTATGTGTGACAAACATCACTCCTCGGGGGACACATCAGGGGATATGGTCTTCAACCTAGGTCCCCAGCTGATCTGAAGTGTCTCCTGAATGGGACGAGGGGAGCTGCTCTCCCATTCACCTTGCTTCACAGTTTGAGGTGCACTGGCCCCCCAAACCATGCCAGCTTCCCTGGTTTCAACTCCATTACTCAATCTTGCTTGCAGAAGGTGCCACATTGCTTCTTTCTGTTCCTCAGGCTTGATCAGCCACACCAACAGGGAATCCCAAGAGCCCTCCAGTTTAAAATCAGGTCTCAAATTGCACAGCCACTCTGCCAAAAGTTGCTGGTCCAACTACCGCAAGGATTGATCCAAGTGCTTCTCATTATCCAAGGTGGTTTCTGCCACTCCCTCGGGGATGCTGTGTCATCATAGCTCCTCCTACCACAACACTGGAAAACATTTGTGAAGTGACAGACTCCTACTTATGAATTCAGTACACAAATTCTGACTTCTTTTCCCTCTATCCTCTACTCTGTCTAGGGCAGTGAGGTGGCTGGTCACTAAATCAGACATCTGATGGCTTTAGAGTTGCAAATAAATCTCCACCGTGTTCAGTTCCTCATATAATAACACCTCTTCTCTGCCTTTTCTGTTTACTGTCCCCAAAACCTTCCAATGGAACCACTAACACAACTCAAAGCCCTTTTCTCTGGTTCCTTGCATGGAACTTCCTGTGAATTTCTTATGTTTCTAGTAGCAATCGGCTTGTATAAACAGTTTCAAAGCCAACTTGATTGCAAGCCTCACAGTAGCAGTAGTGCTCCAGGGGAGCTGCTCCCAGCTAGAGCAGGGCAACAACTTGAACTCCTATCATTGACTTCCTCACTCCTTGCACAAAGCTCCCATTGCCAACACAGAGTTGCATGTCTATAATGATTGGATTAAATGCTAATGTCCAATTAGCAATCTCAAGAGAGAGTTTTTGTAGGCATCTTCCATTTAACCAGTACACAGGACCCTACATTCATTTGATTCTCTGTGTGGCACTGAGACCTGAAAACCATATTCTTCTCTAAAATAGTCATTTTCATGTCAGAGTAAGGTCTACCATTTCCTCTCAGGCTTTCCCATGCTATTCAGTGCTTGTAACTGATTTACCTACACTTGTTTGTGCTATAATTCCAACAATTTGGCAATCCTGGAAGGTGTATCTATGATTATTATTTTAATCTAAGAAGCAGAAGACTGTGCCCTAGGCAAAATCTCACCCAGCCCTACCCCCCAAATATAACCTGCACAAAACTGGGTCCATTTGTGGTTCTTTCTACATGGAATTACATGCTAAAGCACACTCAAATTCAACTTTGATAGAATGGAGACCTTTTGTGGCATAAACTGGCTAGCTCTCTACCAAACCTGATTCCTATTCCTCCTGGCTACACAGCTAGATAACATTTCCCAGGCTTCCTTGCAACTAGGAGTGGTCATGTGACTGAGTTCTGACCAATGACATGCTAGGGGGTGTGATGTGTACCACTTGTAGGTCCAGACTACAAAAACATCCTACATCTGGCTCTACCTTCTTTCTCTTTCCCCTGGCTTGATGTAGATGAGCAATGAACTCTGCAACATTGGAAGAATATGTTGAAGAGAGGGAGGAGACCAATTCCCTGAATCACCACTTACAGGTGAGTTGCCCACCAATTTAAAAAAAAAAAAATTTGACTCACAAAAAAATTGTGATAGTATTAAGAGATAGGCCTTTAGGGGTTGATTAAATCATTAGGGCAGGTCCTCATGGATGGTGTAGGGCCTTCATAAAAGGGCTTCAGAAAGTTCTCTCCCTTCTGCTCTTCCGCCATGTAAGGACACGGACACAGTGTTCCTCCCCTCTGGAGGATGGAGCAATGAGGCGCCATCTTGGAAGCAGAGCACAGCCCTCACCAGAAACCAATCCTGCTGACACCTTGCTATTAGACTTCCTAAACTCCAGAATGGCGAGAAATTTCAGTTCTTTATGAATTACCCTGTCTCGGGTATTTTGTTACAGCAGCATAAATGGACTAAGACAGACTCCATGTGAATAAGAAGTAAACTATCATGTTTGAGCCATAATACGTTTGTTTAGTATAGCAGTTGGCATTACCTTAACTAAAACATTATAATGAGGGTTTTCCTAATGGGCAGCACATCACACCAAAAAACTTCTCCTAATTCTTCAGACATCTTCTTACCTGCTTCTTCCCAACCACTCAGTCACTATCCCCTTCTAAAAGTCTGTTTTCCACTCATGATCATGCCTGGAACAACAATTCCCACAGTTTCATAGAGAAATGTAATCTAACTCCCATTCTCCCACTTTTCTTCTGCCTTTATTTTCACCTGAAATTTTAGTAAATGTTAAAGCTTACTGACATATAAGGTTTGCTTTAATCAGTAAAATATGTTCTCTGACAATTTTATTTAGACCCTGTGAAAGTAAACTTCATCCTATTTCAGACTAAACTGGACAGATGATTTTTGAAATTCCAAAGTAATCTAGTATAAAAGAATTAAAATAATGTGGTGTTATTGTACAATGATTACTAGTAAAGCATTATTTGCTAATCAGGATAAGAGAGACTCTTCTGTAGGAAACAATCAAACCCCCTCCACCCCCAAATCTCACTGCTATAACCCAACTAAAATACAAGTTCGGCTTCAGGTCTAGGAGACCCCAGGGCAGCTGTACTCCATGGGGTAGATCCAGGGGCTGCTTTGGTCTTGGGGCACCAACATCTTAATATTTTGCTTCCACAGCAGAAGAAGAGAACACTAATGCCTCTCATATGGGCAGTTAAACATCCTGGCCCATATGTGATACATCACCTCCAGTTCTATAGCTCTCTGTTCCTCCAAACTTGGGAGCAGTGGAGAAATATAATCCTTCCATATGTCCAGAGGGAGAGAAGAACTGGTTATGGGTGAGCAGTATGCACTAGAACACTCTACCTTTGACACCTTCGATTTTGGTTTCTTAATCTTTATACTTTGAGCTTCTGGTAAATCCAACTTTTTCTCCAAAATAATCCTGTAATTTAAACTTTTCTTTTGCTAAGTCATTTGGACTTTTTCTTTCTAGCCCCAGCTAATGAGAATGAATGCAACGTAAGGAAGCTTGTTTTCTTCAACATAAACAAGAGCAAAGGAAATAAGAAGCCCAAGAGAAGGAGCCATCCTCTCCTGGGAGACGTGCTCAGTGGGGCAGGCATGGGAGGTCCACAGAGGGCAGGGGATGGCCAGGGGAGGGAGCATTGCCATTGTCGTGTTCCCCACCTCTCCTCTTGCCAAATCTCATGGCTTTCTACCATGGTAAAAATATCTACAGCCTCCGTCATTTTAGCAAGATTTAATTAAAACTGTCCTAAATTAAGAAAATCGAGTCATTGTTTGCATTCCTAGATTCCTATGTTTAGTTGAGTTGCACGTAAGCAGAGAAATGAAAAATTAGCTTAATTTCTTGGCTGCAAAGAGTGTGAATTGGTTTTCTGTCACTCGAGGGGAACATCTTGTGTCTTCCCTCAGCTGGGTTTCTCTAATGGGATTGTTTCTTCCCACCCTCCTGAAGGCCTCTGAGGATAAGCTGCAGCTTGGTCCTGACCTGGGGAAGCTTCTAGAGCCCATAAACATACCAGCTCAGGTGGCAGGGGTCAGGGAGCCCCTTCTGAGAATAGCTGTGGCCCATCCAGGCTTCTGAGCAACTGACAGCTGCTCCCAAGTGGGCCTAGAGTGGAAAGTGGGCTTCTCACACATGGACTCAGAGTAGAGTTGAGTGCTGGGGAGGTATTCAGGAACCTCCTGTCTTGAAAAAAATGACTCAGGGAAACTTCCAGAATCCCTGGGTGGGGTGGGGGGTAGAAATGGCTGAGAAGAATCCATGAATGCCATGTTTAAGAACACAGACTCTGGAGTCACCCTAATTTGCCTTGAATCCCAGCTCTATCACTGGTTAGTTCAGTAACCTTGAACATGGTACTCAACACTTCTGTGCCTGTTTCTCCCTCAGATAATCGTAGTGCATACCCCACAGTGTTGTTGTGAGAATTAACCCAGTTATTAGATGTTAATCCTTAGGACAGTGCCTGGCCTATAGTGAGTGTCCAATAGATGCAAGCTTTTGTTATTATCACTAAGGGCCCTCCCTACCCTGGGAACTCCCACTTGGTTTCCTGTGGCAGCCACGGTCCCCCCACTCCAGCCTCTCTCACTGTTCAAATACTGAAGAGCTTTTGATTTTATGTTAAATCCAGGAAGCTGATCACCTTGATGGACTAAGGTGCAAACAATCTCTGAGCTGCGGGTAGCGAGAGCTCTAAGCAGGGTGGGATCCGGGAAGCAATACAGGTCTGGGTCCAGGAACAAAGCTGGCTTGGGGAACAGCCTGGAGCTGGAGAATCTCTCAGCAAACCCAGAGCAGACTCAGGCCCTGGAGGTAACCATGGAAACAGGAGCCCACAGAGGCATCTAGGGTGTGGGATGGGTAAGTGGGTGGATGGAGGGATGGATCGATGGGCGATGGATAGGTAGATGGGTGGGTGGGTGTCACTTTCACAGCAGAAGGGTGAGGGCCGGGGCAGCAGCTGCGAGCACCTCTGAGCCAGGGGAGGTTTGGGGAGCCAGGATATGTCCTGGGGTGGACAGCTGGGCATGATAAAGACAGAAAAGGAATCTTACTTCTCCCAACTTCCCAGACTAGGGAAGGGGTAGAGGTCAAGGGAGGAGAAGGGGAGTGGGTTTTTAGAGCAGGGTCCTTGTGCTTCTACTCTGAGTCTGGGTGAATCCTGCCCTGTCCAGATTCCCGCATGGTACGACTCCCCTGCCAGCCTCCTCCTGTAGGCATCAACCAGGCTTTCCTGAGCCCCTACTCTGTGCGCCACTCTGCCACGAGCTGCAGACACAAATGCAGTCCATGCATTAAGTGCCAGTCTGGCCAGTCAGTGCAGTAGCTTCCAAGCACCTCCCGCCACCCTTGGTGCCTGCCAGACATTGTGCCCAGCACTGCAGCAGCACTGGTGCATCCTGCCACCAACTGCCTATGTGTCCTGACTCTGTAGCTTCCAGGTCTGGCTTCTGGCCTCAAGAGTCTGTGATCTATCTAATATCCTTCATTGCATTCTTCTGCACAATTCCCTGCTGCTTCAACCGGCAACCCGACTGACCCCCTTCTTCAGACACACAGTGTGAATAAGTTCAGAGCAGGAAGCATCATTCTGAGAAAAAGGAAACAGTCTTATCCAAGGCCGAGAGACCATTCCTCAGGGCCAGCCAGGACTCCTAGAGAGACAGGGTGTCCCGGGCCCATGTTCGGGAGTGAAGTCCTTCCAGCTGAGGATAGCAACTGGGACCCTCCCTGTGTGACCTGATGCCACCTGGGGAGAAACGAATGCAGGATGTCTGCCAGCTTCTACTCATCCATCGGCAGCAGAGAATGCTGCTGCCCCAATTTCTGAGATCCTCTCCTTCTTCTAATCTCGACGCCCACCCCGTGGTTATAGCGGACCATAGGATTGAGTTCTGGCCAAGCAATGTGGACGGAAGTGAAGTCTGCCACTTCCAGACCCAGCCTCGACAATCTCATGCCATTGTCCACGCTCTGTCTCTTCCCTCATCTCTCAACTTGACACAGAGGATGCCAGGACAGGATTCTAAGGCCCTAGAAGTTGGCAGAGCTCTAGGCGAAGGAGCCTGGGTCCTGGAATCACCATAGGTTACTCCCGAACACTTGGGCTGTCACACAAGCAAGAAATCATTGTTTTACAGTAGCTCCCCCTCATCTGTGCTTCCACTTTCCGAGGTCTCGGCTACCTGCAGTCCAAAAGTGTTCAATGGAAAAGTCCAGGAATAAACAATTCATAAGTTTTAAATTGTGCACTGTCCCGAGTAGTGTGATGAAATCTTGCGCTGTCCTGCCCAGGACGCGAATCATCCCTTTGTCCAGTGTGTCCACATTGCAGCCTCTCCCTGCCCCTCAGGCACGTAGGAGCCACCTCGGTTACCAGATCGACTAGCAGTCGTGGTATTGTGGCGCTTGGGTTCAAGTAACCCTTCTTTTAATAGTGGCCCCAGAGTGTTAGAGTAGTGATGCTGGCATATTGTTATAAGTGTTCTATTTTATTACTAGTTATTGTTGTTAATCACTTATTGTGCCTAATTTATAAATTAAACTTTATCATAGGTATGTATGTATAGGAAAAAACATAGTATATATAGGTTTCAGTACTACTTGAGGTTTCAGGCATCCACTTGGAGCCTTGGAATGTCCCCC
The DNA here is from genome assembly GCF_000956105.1 of Propithecus coquereli. Lineage (NCBI taxonomy): Eukaryota > Metazoa > Chordata > Mammalia > Primates > Indriidae > Propithecus > Propithecus coquereli. The sequence continues at coordinate 5,340,004 of NW_012144966.1, read as the reverse complement.
CTGCAGATGGAGGGGACTGCTGCATTACGTTAAGCCCCTGGGACTTGGGGGTTGTTTGAAACAGTAGTTAGCCCACCCTAATTAATCCTGCACCTACTTGACATAGTTAAGAGGGCCGATTTTGGAACCACAGAGACATGCGTGAGTCTAAATACCCCACTTAACGGGCATCGGCAAAATGAGGTCCTAACAGTACCAAAGTGAGGGCAAGAGGCCAGCGGAGAGCTTAGCACGGAGCTGACATGGCATCAGCGCTCAGTAATTGGCACTAGTCATGGCTAACGTTTTAAGCATGTGCTCTGTGCCAGGCCTTGGTATATAGCCCGTTAATGCTTCTTTTAATTCTCACAATAATCTTATCAGTTAGAGACCATCATAGGTTTTTTTT
>NW_012144966.1:5258667-5338471 GCF_000956105.1 Propithecus coquereli | reverse complement strand
TCTGTGGGCTGTCTATTCACTCTAATGATAGTTTCCTTGGCAGTGAAGAAGCTTTTTAATTTGATTAGATCCCACTTATTTATTTTTGTTGCTGCCATCATAGGTTTTAAGGCGAGGAAACGAGGCGCACAGAGAGTGAATGTTTTGCCCAAGGATACGTGGCTAAAGAGTGACCGGGGACAGAGCAGCTTCAGAGCACGGAGCTGCCTCTTCGTTTGCTCGTACCTTCATCTTCCTCAGTCACCTGCAGTGGTGGGCGGATGCTGAGACTCCCCCACTCCCTGGACACAGGGGAAGGGCAGGGTGAATTGTCATGAGCCAGGCATCCCACTGGGCCCACAGAGTAGGGCTGTGGAGGGGCTGGGGGCTTCAGTTCAGCCATCAACCACCCAGAGAAAGTTCAGCAGAGGAGAGACAGCGGAAGTCAGAGGACAAGCCTGAGGCGGAAGGAGAGGGGCTCCTGGGTTTCTGGGCCCCGACCTCTCCACGGTGGGCTCTCAGGAGCATCCCTGAGGCAGGTGAGAGTGGGGCCAGGGGGCGTCCCTAGAGGGAGGTAGTTTCAGTACCTTTCCAGCCATGTTGTCCTCTTGCTAATTTCCCTTCTGGTGACTCAGTCTAAATTTAATCAAGTTTCTCTTAATTATTCCAGCCCTGTCCCAGGATGTTCTGAGGAATTCAGTGAAGAGCCCCAAGGGAGCAGTGCCTAGTGGGGCAGGTGGCGAGAGCCCCGCAGGCAGAGGGACTTGGAGCAGGAGGGCCCCAACCCTCAGGAGCCCACCCTGCCCGTGCCGGCCGTGGAGGATCCGGTCCCGTTTCTACTACAGGACTCCTGGGGGGGCCCTTCAGAAACAACCACCTTCTCTCTCTTGTCGGCTTCCAGGGAACACATAGGGATGGAGAGGCTGTAGTTGGAGAGGGAGGTGGCCTCTGGGGATGAAGCCAAATGGGCTAAGCAAGGACTCATATTTTTTAAAAAATCAGTCTAGCATCTAGAAACAATGTAAAAGCTATGTACATCTTTACTGTTGCCTCCTGAGAAAACAATAAATGAGGAATTGCATTTATAATGTGCAGCAAAACTTCTTAAAATCCTTTGTTTCCCAAATTTTCTATCAATCCTGCCCCTCCGTCCGGAGAGGGACTCCCCCTCCCCCACTCCGGCTGCCCCCACTGCTGCCCTCACCTCCTCCTGGCCTGCCTCCCCCCGCAGCGGCCCTGTACATCCACCCAGAGAGGCCAGGCAGCTCCCTTCACAAATGAAAAAGGCTCCAGGGCTGATCCTCTTCCAAGGAGGAAAAAAAACTGTGATTATTCCTAATCACAAATTGTCTCCGAGGAAAAGTATTCCGAGAGGAGCAGGCACAGGGAACCCCTTGCGAGGCGAGGATGGGGGAGGCGGTGACAAAGGCACAGAGCCTCGATAGTGCCCCACGGCAGGGGGCTCTGTCCCAAGAGTTGGGGCTGCAGGTGGGTGCCTGCCAGGCTGAGTGAGCCCTCGACGCGGGGCGCCGGGCTGCGGGCTCACGGGCATGCGTCTTTGCGTCCACACCTGCAGGCTGCGGGGCTCTCAGCCTTGGCTCCACACTGGAAGCACTTAGGGAGCTTAAGAAAACACTGACCCCCAGGGCCCTGCACCAGGGGCTCTAACCAGTCTAACGTGAGGCCCAAGGCTTCTAGGAGCGCTGACTATTTTAAAAGCTCCCAGGAGATTCTAACCCGCAGCTAGGGCCGAGCTCCACCAGGCTGATCAGTTGCTCAGGAGAGCAGCCCAGAGCCTGTTGTGGAGCCCCCCTCCCCCAGCTCCCTTCTTGATCCGCCAGGAGGAAGAAGAGTGGGGCCCAACTGGCTGGCACAGAATAACTTAAGATAGCAGCTAGAGCGTCCTGTGTTCACCATCCAACAATTATTTAATGTATTCAATAACTATTTAATGTAAGTGTTGTTAAGGTGATGATAGAAGCTGACTGAGGCACCAAGTTTAGGTTGGGCACTCAGGCCTCTCTGAGGAGGTGACATTTAAATTGAGACCCGAGTGACGAGGAGCCTGCCATGTGAGCTGCCATGACAAGCAGAGAGAGCAGCAGGTGCAAAGGCCCTGCACAGGAGCCCAGGGGCACGTGGCTGGAGCCAAGCCGGGCAGGGTGCACTGGGGGCAGTCTTGGAGCAGTGGGAAGGAAGTGGCTTCCATGCTCAGTGCACCGGGAAGCCCCGGGAAGGTGTCCAGGAGGGAATGCCATGACCTGGTTTGTGCTTTAACACACACTCTGGCTGCAGTGTGCGTGTGTTGGGGCAGGGGCTGCTGGCGGGGAGCAGGCCAGACACAGGGGAACGGTCCACTCCATCAGGGTAGCGGCAGCCCTGTGCTCACACCCAGGGAAGGACAGCACTCAGCTCTCCCCTGTACGGGAGAATGTAGGTCAGGCAGCCCCGCTCCCTCAGCCAAGCCACCAAGGCAGCCCCCTCGCCTGTCAGGGGGAAAAAGCTGAGTCTGAGATGCGTGGGCTCAGTTGAGAGATCAGCGTTGGCAGGGCAGGCAGAGAAAATAGTCGCCCAGGTGCAAGGATCTGGGCCACCACCTGGGGTCCCTTCGTCCCCCTTCCCAGGGTGCCTCTGCCCCCTCACAGTCTCCCCAGCAGGCTAGGCCGGCCCAGAGGCAGGCCTCAGCATGCGCCTGGAGCAGGTGGCTGTATTTTAAGATCAGGGCTCAGACCTCTAAATAAACCATAAACAAAGCCAGCTTCCCCGGTACAGAAGGAGGCGGATGGCTCCGTTTCTCTTCAGCACAGTGACTGGGAAATAAACAAGTGGCTCTGCCTGTCACATACACTTAACCCTCTGCAAAGGCATCTGTCAGACCCACAGAGCTTCTGCCTCAGCCTTTCCAAGAAATAACTGATGTGCCCCAAACTCAGGCTTCTGCCCGCAGGCTCCAAGTTCACTTTGTCATTCCAGGGAAGGCAGGCATGGGGGCTTGTCCCTGACTCCAGCCTCATAGGAAAAACTATCAAAGGGCAGGCACAGACTCTGGGCCCCAGTGTAGCCTAAGGCATGTTGGCACAGCTCTCTCAGCTGGGAGGAGACGACGGGGAGGGAGAGAGGAAGGAAGGGAGGGTGGAAGGAAAGATAGGAGGTGGTGGCGGTTGGCAGGAGCAGGGCAGAGCTGAGAGGGGCACAGAGTGGCCCCTATTACAGAGATGGAAGTGGGGGAGACCCTGGGGGCCTGGGTAGAGCCCTAGTGGTCTGCTGGTGGGGTGGCCATGAATGTGGGAGAAACAAAGAGAAACAGAAGGCACAGGGACTCTCTTTCCATGGGCAAAATCTCCTACGACCGCAAAGGATGAAGGAATGAGCAAGAACAAAAACAGACAAGAACAGAAGGAGGCAGGCAGATAAATAAAGCAGGGGAGAGAGGAAAACCCCAGAGTAATCGAACCCAAGCATGTCTAGGAGGAGGGATCCTCCAAATGCAGCAGAAGGTGATTTATGCATTGAGCTAAACCAAAAGAGTCAGGAGCTGAGGCCAACGGAATGGGAGTGGCTGGGAATGGTGGCATGCAGCAGAAGCCACACAGACATGTGACAGTGAAGCAGAGGGCGGCCGTGAGCTTTGGAGGAGCCAGAAGGCAGGCAGCCCATAGTGAGAGGACAGGGTGAGGTCTGCAGGGAGCCATAGGGCTCGCAAAGGCTGTCTAGGCTGTCCCCCAGGGCTGCTGCCAAGGGCACCTGCAGCAGTGAGACCTCACAGCCACCATCATCCACAAGGTGTGTGTGGGGTGGGGTGGGTTTGAAAGAGGGTGGAAGAGGCCACAAAACAGTGATTACGCATGCATGTAAACACATGCTGGCACCCTCCCAGCAACCCTTCCATGGGGACGAAGGAGACCCAGGGACCTCCAGACTACACCTCAGGCAGGTGTGCAGTGCGCTCCTGTGAAGCCCCAGACTTCAAATGATAGATCCAGCAGACCTACAGTGAGGATAGGGTGAGCAAACCCCCAAACACAGCCCCTGGAAGAAAAGGAGATAAAGACAAAGACACACACACACACACACACACACCCCTCTAGCATCAAACACAAGAGAAAGGAAGCTTACGTGGCCCTCACTGCCCTATTCTCCCCCCCACATGTATTCCCCCCCCGGAACCCCCCACACTTGCAGAGCCTGCAGGGCATGGGTGTGGAGCCCACTCGGCAGGCAGCACAGGCACCCACATGCGTACCCAGAGGCAAGTGGCTGGCACAGGGGTGGGGCAGGCTTGGATCCAGGAGTCCCCATAAGAAGCCAGATCAAGGGTCATCCCCAGGCCCTCCAAGGAGGCCCAAAGCACTCTGGAGTGACACAGGCATCTCTCCAGTTGGGATGCCAGGGTGCATAAAAGATGTGCTTCTCACTGTGGCTGTAGTGGCTGCCCTGCGAGTCCACAGCCACCCTGTAAGGGCTTCCCCAGGACTTCTGACCAAGACATGTAGACACTAGCCCCCTGCTAAGCTCACGCACCTCGTAGTGCTTCAGTCTTTGCAAATGGACACCATGCAGAAGGGCTGAGGGACCAAAGGGAGGGAGCTCCCCGGGGACTGTGGGCCCATTTCTCAGCTCAGCCCAGTAGGCAGGGCCTTAAGGACAATCTTAGGAGACCAAGAGCTCAGATCTCAGATCTTGGGAATGAGAACACAGGTCCTGAGCACACCGACACTGGTCTCACACCCCCAGTCCCCACTGTCCGCCTGCACACACCTCTCCATATATTACACACACCTGACCCTGTCACAGTCCCACTGAACACTACACTGTCCACAGCACACTGAGCGCAGGGCACTCAGTTCCCCATTATACACACACACGGCACTGACACATGTCCCAGGTTCCTCCTGTATTGACACACTGCACACATCTCCCCACCGGTCAGTGGACCCATTTTTATCACGGCTGTACACGCAGACACTGAAAACTCCTAGTGTCCTCAGCCTACAAACACACACACACTCCCCCGCGGCCCACACAACACCCCGGCCTGTGCACACACGGTGCCCACAGCGAGCTCCCAGAGAGAACTTGGTGACTCCCTCCCACGCGGGGGGCCCTGTGCTCTCGCCCCGCTGCAAGCTAAGCCAAGCTCCCCCTCGGGGTCCCCTGATCCCTTTTCTCCTCTCCAGCTCCCGTCCCCAACAACCCCACCCCGGGCTTCAGGAAACTTTTTCTCAGGTCCCCAAAAAGAGAAGCCCTGAGTTCCTCTGGTCCAGCCCTGCCCAAGTCGCCGCTTATTATTCTCCAGCCCTGCTCCCCCCAGACCCAGCGGAGAAAGGTCACCGTAGGCAGCCCCCTGCCTGCGCCTTGGAGGTGGTGACAAAAACAGCTGTCACGGGGGGTGGGAGGTTAAGGAAAGGTGTCAGCCCCGCACGGGAGCCGGGGGCGCAAGGGGGTCGCGGTGACGCGCCAGAGGAGCGCTGAGAAGCCGCAGCGGCGACGGCATCTGCCGAGTCTGGGGCGGCGGCCGCGCCCGGACTGGGGCGCGCGGAGCTGTCCGTTCAGCACCACCGCGCCGCGCCCAGCGCAGCGCCCGCGCCCAGGCACCCCGGCTCCGCTCCCGCCCCGGCTCCGCGGTCGCCTGCGGCGCGGGCTCCTGCCTGTCTCGGCGGGTGAGGGGCGCACGGATCCGCAGAGTGGGGCTCCGCGCGCGGCGGGACCACGCGGCCACCTGTGAGCCTGTCGCAACTGCGGGCGGCAGCGGCGTGCCCGGCCGGAGACGGGAGGAGACGCTCGGCGGACCCCGCCCGCCGGCCCGCCGGGCGCACACACAGGCGCACACACACTCGCACCCGCGCGCACACGCACAGCCAGCAGCGGCCACCGCCGCGATGCTCGCCAGCAGGTCGGGGAAGTTTCCCGCCGGCCTCGGCCGCGGGGGCCCGTGCTCCCAGGTAAGCGCTTCCAGAACGCTCAGGGCGAGCCCGGGCAGCTCCGCCGGGTAAGGCGCAGCGCACGCGGCCCCAGGGCACAGCGCCAGGCGGCGGGGAGACCGGGCGGGGGGCGAGGGCGTTCCAGTCGTGGGAGCCGGACGCAGGGAAGGCCGGGCCGCCCCCGTTTCCCCGGCCCGGGTTTACAGACTCGAGCGAATTTCCCCGTCCGCCCCCCTCCCAGAGCTACGCGCCCCCCAAGTCGGCCCAGCCCTGCCCGTGCGTATCTCAGCTCCGGTCCCGCCTGTCTGCGGCGAGCGGGCGGGGGCGTCTCCTCCGCCTGCCCACGGGCAAGGTCGCATACAGCCCCCTGGGCTCTCAGAGCCGCGGGGGCGCGACCCCCGCACGCGAAAAGCGATCGCCAGGACCCCCGGGGTGGGGGTGGAGGCACGGCCATGCTAGTAGAAACATACCCACCCCAGCCTTTCCCTGGGAGAGTCCAAACCCCACAGAACTGCTCCCCCACCCCAGTGCCCTTCAGCACCCGGAGACCCACCTAGAGAGGACTGGGCCCGCCAGGGACGGGTGGGGAGAAAGAGAGGGGCGCTGGGGCCGGGAGCCCCGGCGCTCTCGCCGACGCGGTTCCTCCGCTTCCAGGTGTAGCGCCCCCGCGCGGCGCGGGCGGCTGGGCGTCTCCAGCATGACCGGCCAGAGCCTGTGGGACGTGTCGGAGGCCAACGTCGAGGATGGAGAGATCCGCATCAATGTAGGCGGCTTCAAGAGGAGGCTGCGCTCTCACACGCTGCTGCGCTTCCCCGAGACGCGCCTGGGCCGCCTGCTGCTCTGCCACTCGCGCGAGGCCATCCTGGAGCTCTGCGACGACTACGACGACGTCCAGCGTGAGTTCTACTTCGACCGCAACCCGGAGCTCTTCCCCTACGTGTTGCATTTCTATCACACCGGCAAGCTTCACGTCATGGCCGAGCTGTGCGTCTTCTCCTTCAGCCAGGAGATTGAGTATTGGGGCATCAACGAGTTCTTCATCGACTCCTGCTGCAGTTACAGCTACCACGGCCGCAAAGTGGAGCCTGAGCAGGAGAAGTGGGACGAGCAGAGCGACCAGGAGAGCACCACGTCCTCCTTCGATGAGATCCTCGCTTTCTACAACGATGCCTCCAAGTTTGATGGGCAGCCCCTGGGCAACTTCCGTAGGCAGCTGTGGCTGGCACTGGACAACCCCGGCTACTCAGTCCTGAGCAGGGTCTTCAGCATCCTGTCCATCCTGGTGGTGTTGGGGTCCATCATCACCATGTGCCTCAATAGCCTGCCGGACTTCCAAATCCCTGACAGCCAGGGCAACCCTGGCGAAGACCCCAGGTTCGAGATCGTGGAGCACTTTGGCATCGCCTGGTTCACATTTGAACTGGTGGCCAGGTTTGCTGTGGCCCCTGACTTCCTCAAGTTCTTCAAGAATGCCCTAAACCTTATTGACCTCATGTCCATTGTCCCCTTTTACATCACTCTGGTGGTGAACCTGGTGGTGGAGAGCACACCTACCTTGGCCAACTTGGGCAGGGTGGCCCAGGTCCTGAGGCTGATGCGGATCTTCCGCATCTTAAAGCTGGCCAGACACTCCACTGGCCTCCGCTCCCTGGGGGCCACCTTGAAATACAGCTACAAAGAAGTAGGGCTGCTCCTGCTCTACCTCTCTGTGGGAATCTCCATCTTCTCCGTGGTCGCCTACACCATTGAAAAGGAGGAGAATGAGGGCCTGGCCACCATCCCTGCCTGCTGGTGGTGGGCCACGGTCAGTATGACCACAGTGGGGTACGGGGATGTGGTCCCAGGGACCACAGCAGGGAAGCTGACCGCCTCTGCCTGCATCTTGGCAGGTATCCTTGTGGTGGTACTGCCCATCACCCTGATCTTCAATAAGTTCTCCCACTTTTACCGGCGCCAAAAGCAACTTGAAAGTGCTATGCGCAGCTGTGACTTTGGAGATGGAATGAAGGAGGTCCCCTCCGTCAATTTAAGGGACTACTATGCCCATAAAGTTAAATCCCTCATGGCAAGCCTGACGAACATGAGCAGGAGCTCACCAAGCGAACTAAGTTTAGATGATTCCCTACATTAGCTGGGAGGACTTGTCACCCTCCGTCCCACATTGCTGAGCTGCGTCTTGTGCCTCTGGCACAGTCCAGGCACCTTAGGGTTATGGTGTAAGGAGTATGCCCAGCCCCAGAGGGGAGAGATGCATGGGATATGCACCCCAGGTTTCTTTTACAGTATTTAGAATCATTTTTAGAGGGTGGTGTGACTGACACCATGCCTTTGCACCTTTCAGCGAAATGACACTCACTGGTCTTTGCATCGTGGGCATAAAATGTTCACCTTTCTGCCAGATGAGTACACCCAGAATGCTAATTTTTCTGTTCTTTGTGTACACTATTCTAGTGCTTGTGGCCTGGTACTGTCTGTGAGTTGTTGTGCTCCTGTTTCTGAGGTTGTCCTGTGAGTTCTGTACAAAAAGCCCCCACGAGTCTGTCCAGTGGAAATGCATCTATGAGGTCGGCAAGGATATCATGAGATTTTGCTCACAGTCATGTGAAAACAAAATCTCAGTTCTTTATCCATTGCTTTCATTTAGTTTTAATACCAAAACAAAAAGAATGCAAGTTAAGCACACTTGACCAATGCAAGTCTGGGAACTGTTTTTATAAATGATCTGTAGCTCTGTGGCTTGCATGGGTGCCCCAATCATCTTTAGGTGATGTACACTGAGATGTACACTGATGTTCATCTGGTAAATGTCACTCTTTAGAGAATGTTACTTAGTCAAATATGTAGTGAAGATTGAATTTTTTTTTTCTATGAACAGATGTGTCAGGGACAGGGGCTTCAGCTAAACAGTTCAAACACCAGGGTGCTTAAAGCCAACTCAGTGAAGACTGAAGCTTCTCCTCCATGGCCAAGCCCCATCTGTCCTACGGTGACCATAGACGTGTATTCTTTCTGTGTGAAGTTCCTGGTCTAGGGCATTTGACCAAACTTTGCTTGTCTTAGACAGTAGCATGTTTTTGAAATATTTATTTTTTAAGATGTTTAGGAATAAGGTTGTGTTTTGTCTTTCTCAACTAAAAAAAGGTTTACCGTTGTATTGTCTTCCTGAGGTGAACATTGCTGTGTTGCTAGCAAGAGAAGTAGCTTAAATACTTTTGTTGCCTGCTCTGAAAGCTCATAAAATGAGAGCCCTTTTATTTCCAAGCAGGATTTACTCAAATAATTTTGCTCCTAGGATATGGTATATTGCAGATGATGCTATGGTTGCCCTGGAGTTCCTGCCATGACATGGAAACCTGGTGGTATGGAAGTATATACTCAAAACATAGACGTGCATGAAGGTGGCGTGGCTTACCCAGAATGGAAACACTGTGGTTCTTATTTCCATTCCACCTGCCTTTTGTTGGAGGAGAGTGGGTAGAGACCAGGAGAAAGGAAAGAGTCATAAAACAAAAAATTGCTGCTTCCTAAAATGTCATAAATAATTGTAAACTTCTTGAAAAGCTTAATGCTACTCAAAAGACTTTTAAACTTGTGTTGAAGAGAGACAACTGTTTCCTTTTCCAAAATGCCCCCCTTCTCCTTCAGTTAACCAGTGCATGACATTCTGAAGGGGAACCTGGGCCCTGTGTAAGATAATCCTGCTCCATCATCCTCATGGTAATCTAATGGCTTTTCTGTGGCTGTCATTAAATTTGGTTTTTGAAAAAGCTGTCGGATCCAGGGGACTGAGCATGGAGTTAGCCAAGCTTTTTATCCAAGGCTTGGGCCTCCCCTCAGAAGTTCCATTCTGTGTTTTAGTTGATTGAGGATGACACATACCTCACAGAGGCATGGAGAGGATCTTCTAAGAGGTTTGTGTACTGGTGGTTGCCATGGCTACTACAGCATGGACGATTTGTTGGATGAATGCACTCGTCACTTATGCCCTTGAGTCCCCAGTTCAAATCCTTCTATCAGACTAGAGTCACATGGGGACGGAGGGTTGGCAGGAAGTGGCCACCTCCCAGTGTCTACGACTGTTCGCAGAAGCATCAGGAAAGATGATGACTTTGAGGCAAGCAGCCACTAAATCACAGGAGCAGGGCTATTTTTTAGAATTTGCACAGGGAACACGCTTGGCTTTGGCTGATGTTTCCAGCGCTGGAAGGCATAAAATTTACGAAATCAGCCCCAGCTGCAACGAAGGCAGGTGATGGTACAAACTTGTGAGGACGGTTCAGTTTGCCAAGGCTGCTGGTATCAGGTCACTGAGTGTGGTCTCCATGGTCACTGACCATGAAGCTTGTGCAAGGTGGAAACAAGGAAGGAGGCAGAATAACCCAGTCACTCTCATGAGTATTTTTCCTAACAAGATGGTTTACCACCAAAAAAAGAGGTACCCTAGTGGGTACTTTTGCAGATGTGAAAGCTGGATAACTTGACTTTTCTTTTTGGTAATGACTTGCATTTATCTGGTGCCTTTCTTTGGAGGAATCCCAAAGTGCTTTAGAGACTATCTTTTTAACATCTCTTGTACATATATATATATACTTGTATAAAATGTTACTTTGCCCACCTGGACCGTCAGTCACTTCTGAGCATGAGAATGTCCCAATAGCATTGAGTTTTCCAAGTGGTGGTTTCAGATAAGTGGGGGACAGAACAATGCACCTGGCCTGAACACTGGAGTTAATGTCCACAAAAGATGGAGACTGAACTGGGACTCAGGGAGAAATAATCCTCCCCTCACCCAGAGTCCCACCAAGGTAAGAAGTTCACACCAAGTGGGTAAGAAATCCCACCAAGGCCTCGAATGGACCTTGGCTTGACTTTGCAAGATAACATCTAACATAGCAGTTTCCTCTAGTCCCTGAAGCTAACCAGGGAGGGAGGGTCAGGTTAATTTTCTGCTCTGTTCTTGGAGCAAAGGCTATTAATATGAGGTGACACCTTTCACCACCAAGCTGTCAGACTGACCCATAAACCTCCTTTGGGGGGACTCAGTAGAAACTGGAGATGATTTATTTCCAGCTCTTGGCTTGAAAGCAGCTTCACTCCCAACGTTTGAAGGTTATTATTTTCAATGCCATTGGGACAAATATATGGAGCAGGCTTTTCTCGTGATCTGTGCGACGAGCATTTTGGAAGGGCTGGGCTGGGAAGTGACACACATCTATTGCACAAATGCATATCAGTTAAAAGTCTGTGTTTTCCGCCAAACCCTCCATTTCCTGGGGTTTGCTACTGAGGAGGGGCATGTTGTAATGCCGAGCTGAATTGTAGCTCATAAGGTAGTAATTGGTATTTAACATTTGAATTCGTTATTTCTACTTATCTTAGCACTTAAGCAATTGAACTACCTGCTAATTTTTGCCTCATTTCAAAGAAAATAAGTTGTTATGCACTTTGGGATAGCGGTGATCTGTACAGGCTGTGCGTTATCTACCTGAAGGCTTAACTGGTATTTCTTGTATGTTTTAACAGCATGACTTGTTACAGAGTTGTAATTTTAAAAATTGAGAACGCTGTGTTTGCAATGTCAGTTTTAACACTCATTAACACACTACTGTGCAAGTATTGACGCAGGCTCCGCTGAACCATTATGTCTGATTGCTGCACTTTCCTCTCCGTGCCTCGACTCAGGAATAAGTAGTGACACCAACACACTCAGGACTCCAGCCTCGAAAAGTATGCAGATTACACGGAAAAAATTTATCTGCGCTTCTTGGAGGCACTTCAGTGACATATGCAGTGGCAAACACAACAAGGGCATTCGAAGTTGGGGACCAGATTTCCTGAGAAAGACTGGGCTATGTTTATTATTTGCTGGCATATAGAGGTGGGGTCCCTTTTTTGCCAGGACCTAGAGCTACTAGCCTTCTTTGTAGAAGCCATGGTCATGTATTCTTGGAACCCTCGTGAAACAGACACCCCTGCAGGATCCTCCCTCGCCCCCTGCACACTGTACTGCTCGGTGGCTCTGATGGCCAGCCCTGCCAACCCCATCCTGTCCCGCCAGGGGCCACTGTCCCTGCTGCTGAGGTAGCTCCCCAACAGGCCATAGGGTACTGGGTAACCCTGAGTGTCCTGGCTGGTTGAGTGTGAATGTTGCTGGGGGCACACAGAGCCAGTCTTAGCATTACTAAACCCAGACTTAGAGCGTGAGCCTTCCAGAGGCCGTGGTGACTCAGTGGGAAGGGTGCCAGGCTGACCAGGCTGTGCTTGGCTTTGCCTTCAGCTCTGTGATCGTGGGCACATCACTTGGCCTCTCTGAGCCTCACGTTCCACTGCTGCAAAATGAGAAGGTTGGATTAGATAATCCTTAAAGCCCTGCCGAGTTCTTCACTTCAATGTAAGAAACAAAATTTCTGCATGTCTCTCTGCATCCTCGTTACAGCTGTGAACAGATCCTGATATCCCTAATTTATCTGTAATCAGAGCAGAGGGACTGCTTACAACCTTCTATTTGGTTTCATTTCTTCTTCAGCAGTCAGCCACAGTAGATGACAGTTTCAGGGACAAGGCAACCAGAAAACTGCTTGGGCTAGTGTCTGTTCCAAGAGAATAGAGTTTTAAAGTCATGATTGAGTGTCTCCTTTGGGCTTTGAACTATTTACACCCATTTATACCTCGTCAAAATTCCTGCTATTAAAAAATCATTAAACAGAGAAGAAAATTGCATTGATCCCATTTGGCTTCAGGGCTGACTCTGCCCACTTTTTTTGGTTCCCTGTGTGGAGCCTGGCAGATCTCCTACCCCTGTTCCTGTGAGGTTGCCCTAAGTGTACAGGGCAAATGGGTCTCCCCAGCCAGCATTTAACTCCCCCTTGAGGAGGGGCAGGATCTGCAGGCGTTCTCTTCCAGTACTCTGCAGAAGGGAGCAGGGATCCGTGTGAACTTGCCCTGGGCTCGTGGGCGCTGAAGGCAGAGCGCAGCACCGAGGAGGCTCTTGGTCCCGGCATTCCCATCAAGTGGGGTGCAGCCCAGCTCTAGCTGGGCTGTCTCTCCAGCAGGGGTATAAATGGATATCCAGGGGTATTGGGGGGCCAGGATGCCTTGTGTCTTTTTTTTTTTTTTTTTGAGACAGAGTCTTACTCTGTTGCCTAGGCTAGAGTGCAGTGGCGTCATCACAGCTCACAGCAACCTCAAATTCCTGGGCTCAAGCAATCCTCCTGCCTCAGCGTCCCGAGTAGCTGGGACTACGTGCATGTACCACCATGTCCAGATAATTTTTCTATTTTTTTTTAGAGATGGGATCTTGCTATGTTTCTGAGGCTGGTTTCTAACTCCTGGCCTCAAGCAATCCTCCTGCCTCAGCCTCCCAGAGTGCTAGGATTACAGGTGTGAGCCACCACCCCGGCCTGCCTTGCATCTTAAGAGGAAAAACAAACACCTCCTCTTGAGGGAAGCACTTAAATACTGCACTTACATGGTTATTATCTTCTCTTATTTTTAGAACTTTTAACTAGCATTTCTATTCAAGGATCTTATATGGGTGTTACATCCAATTGATACTGCAGGTCTGAAAAACGGCAACATTTTCCTCCTTCTGTGACCTCATTTATTGATGTCACCATCCTCCTGGCTAAATTCTCCCAAGCAGATGACCGTGTCTGCGGCTGACAAGCTGACGCCTTCAGAAGCAGGTGGACACGAGCAAGGCCTCAAAGGTCTGGCCCAGGGGAAAGAGATACAATGGAGGAGGGAACGAGGGCAGGTGCACCTTGCAGTTGCCGTCAGTTCCTGCAGGAGGAAAAAGAGGTAGGGAGAAGCCAGGAAAAGGAGCAGAGAGTACATTAGGGAGAAGAAGAGAGGCAAGGTTTAATGGAGTTATTTTAGGCCTTCCATTGAATTTGTCACATTTGCAGTCAGCACAGCTCTTAGCCCACCAGGGGCCTCCTGGAGGTGACAATTGCAGGAGGTCATGCTCACTCTCTCCACCTGGAGCCGGGACCCCCTGCCCGCTCGCCAGAGGGCATCGCAGTCTGGTGGGATAGACAGCTGGGGAGACCACTAAACACATTTGGGATGAAGGGGCAGTGAGGACACAAGGAAAGAATAAATTTTTCCTCATGAAGATGGGATTTCTGGGTTGTGCACGGGAAGAGGACAAGCTGCTGGCCAGACAGAGAGTGGTGGTGGGAGTCGGGGATGGGGCAGAGGGGACAGGGAGAAACCTCTTCCTCCAGGAACAGGGACCTACATGAGCAAAGACAGGGAGGCAAAGGCAGCCGGCACATGTGGGAAACACGTAAGCCAGTCTGGCTAAGAAGCAAGGTGCAAAAATAGGTCAGCTCAAAACCATCTGAAAAACTAACGAGCTTGAGCTTCATTCTTTTGTCACTGGGGTGGAGACATCCTGACCAGATTAATGTTGTCAGAATGTCACTCTGGCAGCAGCTGGGAGCATGAGAGGGGCCAGGAGGCCTATTTGAGGTCACGGCCACAGTGCAGGCAAAGGGAGCAGGGCGAGGGCAAGGGACAGAGAGGAGGAGGCTGGCTCTGCAGGTCTCCATCAGCAACAGGAGGGAGGGGAAGGGGCAGGGTGGCTTCTGGGTTCCTGGCTGGGTTGGAGACTGGGTGGATAGTGGGGCCACCAAGAGAGACAGGGAATACTCAGATCCTCCCCGAGGCGGAGCCTGGGGACACGCAGATGCTGGCTCACGGTGGGCAGAGGCCTGGGACGGACGTCATTGGCTTGGAGAGGGAAGTGAAACCATGAGCGAGATTGCCAGGAAAGGTCCGGAGAAAGAGAAGGAAGGACAGGTGGCACCCTGTGGGAGGCTGGCATCAGAGGGGCAGCCACAGGGATGAGCTTTTCTCAGCAGATCCCTGACCTGTCAGCCGATTTCTCTCTTTTCCCCTGAGAAACCCCGGGGCGGGCAGTCTCCATGGCAGCCTCAGCTTTCCTCGCCAGCCAGTGCTTCATTTTTCCTCTGCGATGCGCCTCTGATCCTACCACCCTTTTGAAACTGCTCTGTTGCTGGTCACCAGTGCTTTCCTCACAGCTATTAATAAATTCAGCGGCCTTTCTTCAGTTCCCAAGCTCCCCCCAGTTCTTTGACCCTGCAGATCCACCGCTAAGTCCCTTGCACTCTGCCTGATGTTCAGACGCTGTGACGTTGGTGCTGCCTCTCACCTCCAGCCCCTGGTCCCTCAGTCTCCTTCTGTCCCTCTCCGCCTTGCACCCCCACGGTTCTGTCCCCGGCAGCCTGTGGTGCTCTTTAGCCCCCTGCAGCCTCCACTCGCCTGCCTGTGAGCGACCCCCATGCCCGCTGCCTGCCCGAGCCCACTGCCCATGTCACCCTGTGCATTTGGAAGTCACCCTGGCTGAAACAGCACTTCCTGTGCTCACTCCCCCTTGCCTTCCTCCTGGCCCCTTCCTCATTTCTGCTCATGGAACCTCCGTGCTCCCAGACTGGAAGGTTGAAATTTCCCTCGTCTCGGATTATCCTCATTTATTTATCCATTCGCTCACCATAGCGATCATTTACAGGCAGCTGACTAATTGCCAATACAATTCTAGATATAAGGGAAATAAATCTAAAGGGCATTGCTCGTGGTCATTAAGCAGCATAGACTTTAAAGTCCCTTTATCGTGCATTGAAATCATGTGGGGAGCTTTTGACAATGTAGATTTCTGGGCATCACCCTATCTGCAAAATCAGATTCTTGGGGCAGGACCAGCAGTCTGTTGTTGAAGGCTCGCAGGGAACTTTGGTGCAGGTGGTTTTCAGACGACTCACGGGAAATGCCACTTCGGGGTCAGCCCTGACAGCCCGCTCAGTCCCTTCACCCACACCCGACCCGACACCAGGTTCTCACCAACACTGTCCTAGGGCCCCAGGCTCCATTCTAAAGCCCTCACCACACTTCGGTCCTTGTTAACATACGTCTTCATTCCCAACAGACTCACATCCAGGCTGTCCCCTCCAATCCTCGCTTCTCTGCACTCTCTCCCCTGCCACCAGGCTCAGCTTTCCCCTTCCGGGATCTTAGACCTACTGGTGACTTCTTTGGCCACTGCTGGTTCTCATGCTGATCCAACCACAGACACGAAGAGTTGCAGCTGAGGAAGTGAAAAATCTGTGTGGGACCCTCAAGGTTCTAGAACAGGGAAAAGGGCGCACTTAGGAAGGAGTTGCCTTTCAATGGGGCGACCAGGGGCAGGAGGTGGGGCGGTAGGGACATAGGAGATTTGTGAAAAAGGACACGCAAGGTTGACAGCACAAAGGGCCTGGCCACCTGCATGCTGCATGGCCAGGCTCGTCACCCATCCAGGGACGGTCAATCCTAAGTCCCAGGCTCCTGGTTTCCTGGAGAGACCTGTGGTCTGTTCCGCCGTCCCCGGGCACCCAGGAGTCTGGTGTGAGCAGACAGACTGGGCGAACGCGGTCGGGACAGAACTGGGGTTCTCAGGGAGGTTTTTTCCCGTTAAAACTCTTTTCATCGCCTACGTCTCCAGACATTTAAAGACTTCTGAGCTATTTTCAGACCTACTATGAAAAGAACTGAGGTGTTAGCAGTCAGACACCCAGCTAACTGTTTCCTAAGAGGAGAGCTGGTGTGACTCACTTTTGATCTGTCAGCTTCCTATCGACTTTTTCTGCCAAACTTCATGGGTCTGCCCGGCAGAATTATAACCCACTGCCTCCAGGCCGGTCATTTCAAAGGCCGGCGTGGGTTCGGCGTCTGCGTTTCTTTTTGTGGAAAATGTGGGAGGAGAGGAGGGAAACCGCAGTGCACAGAACCAAGGGTGTCCCCGGGCTTTCCCTCTGCCTGCTAGAGAGAAGCCAGACCGCTTTCTCTGTGCCTCTCCTGGACGGGAGACTGGAGGACTGGCCCCGGGCACACGGCACTGGTGGGGACTGACGGAGCCCCAGGAGGAAGCCGGCTCGCTCTGGCCTTCACGCTGCCCTGGAGACCCGGGAGCCAGCGATTTGAGTTTCGGAAGGAGGACGGTGAGGTCTTACGCACAGTGTTTAAATATATTGCTATGTAATTTTCCAATTTTAAAACATGAGATCACCCATTATTCAAGTAGCTTCTTCATTTTAAAAAAAGCCCTCGTGTCAATGTGTGTGTTTGTTTTAAAGCCTTTTCATGCTAAAAAAATTCCAGTCAAACCAAAATATCCTACTGACGTTCCTGTTTACCTGGATTCCTCCCTTCCCAGTGGGAACGTGAGAATGTGTGTCAAAGCTTTGGAACTGTGAGACGCTGCTGAGTCTCAGGGACTCGCCTGTGCTGATATTTCAGGGACGAGCCCGATGCCTGGAAACTGGGATGTGCAGATGTCACATATTCAGAGGGACTGGAGTGTGGCCTTAGCAGACAATGCCAGGAGAGGAACCAAGGGGCAGAATTGCGTCAGCCAGGAGCCATTGTTCAGCTGGGGACAAGGCCATGTGCCACCCCCTGGGCTGGCCCATGCTCGGCCCCCAGTGCTCTCATATGGGTGCACCTCAGACAGCCCCTCAGGAGCAGGTTTGAAACGTCACAAAGGGACGTATACCTGTGTACGTGTGTGTGTGTGTGTGTGTGTGTATGCCCACGTGTATGTGCGTGTCTGTTGTGTCTGTGTGTCTGTGTGTGTCACCATATGCATGTCTATGTGCTGTGTGTGTGTACGTGTGCCTGCGTGCGTGTGTGTCTGTGCACACGGGGGTAGGTGAGAGGGGCAGGCTTACCCTTGGAGGGAAGGTGGCAGCAGCTGTTCTCCTGGGCTCCCACTAGACGTCACTTCCCGAGAGAGGCTTTCTCTGCACTCCCCCCAATTTAAATTATGTTTCCTGCTGCCCGGTGTCTCTCCCTTGTGTTGTCTCACTGCATTCAATATTTTCCCTTCTTGGCTGCTAGTGTAGTTAGTCGTTTTTGTCTGTTGGGTGATGTCTGTCACCCCCACCGATCTGGAAGCTCCATGGGTACAGGGATATTTATCTCCTGTGCCCAGCACAGTGCCTGGAATGGAGTGAATGCTGACAAGCAATGCCTTCTCATTGCCCCTGGATAAACTGCATGGTCTGCTATGCAGTGGGTCAGATCCACTCCCCAGGGACCTGTGATTTATCCATGACATGCTGGTCAGGCAGTGCCACCAACAATGAGATTGGAAGGGACAGCCTCTCTGAAAGGCATGTTTCTGAATAAGCTCCAGACAGGAGGAAAGCATGCCAGCTATTCCCATTGGGTAATGACTAATGCATGAGCCAGTTGGCAGGTGGATAATGTCAGAGGAATCTCTATGCAAACACCCAGCTTCTCTGGGGCAGGGGCCAGTAGGGAAGACACACACTGTTAGGCTTTAGAGTAGAGGTGACTAGATGTGTCCGCAGTTGGGATGGGCACGTACTCCTTGTACTGCTTAGAGGGACAGTCTTAACATTAATTAATGTTTCATTGCTGATCCTCCAGCAAATAACAAAACACAAAAACCAAATCTGAGCCCTTCATTTAAATGTATCGTCTTCGTGGCTAGCTAAGCAGGACGAGGTCTGCATACCGATTGGGCCTGCAGTTCACTGGCTGGAACCCCAGCGCATGTGCTGGTGTGGGAAGAGGAACTTCCAGTGTGCATTTGTTGTCTACCATGCACCAGCAGCGAGATGTTGGGTACAACATGGCACCTCTCTGGCCTTCGGGGAAGAGGTGACACCTGAGCTAGGACATACGGGGGGGGGAGGGATGTCAGAGGGAAGCACCGGTGCTCAGATTCCTGGGGGCAGGACCAAGCAGGACATCAAAACTGTTCCCCTGGGCCAGACAGATGAAGGCCGCGGGGCGTGGATGGAAGTCTGCTCCAGGGGAGCCCTCTCAAGAGACACAGACGGATGGAAGGTGGGGACCTGGGGAGATGGCGTGAGTGTGGGAGGCCATGGCCAGAGGCTCGGCCAGAGGCTGGAAGGATATCCCAACGCAATAGCAGCAGTTACTCTGGGAGGGGACTGAGGTTGAAGGAGGGAGCTTCGGGGGTTTTGAGGTCTCCCGACAAGGTGTGATTTTTTATGACAAATGTGTTCAATTATTTGGGGCAGGGGCCTTTGGCTACAGCTACAGCTCCTGGGCTGGCAGTCTTAAGGCAAATTTGTTTCATTTCAGTTTTTTAAAATTTATTTTTCTAAATTTTAATTGTGATAAAAATACATATAACATAAAATTTACCATTTTAAGTGTGCAGTTTAGTGGCATTAAGTACATTCACATTGTTGTGCAACCGTCACCACTGTTGGTCTCCAGAACTTTTACCATCTTGCAAAACTAAACCTCTGTTCTCATTAAATAATAATTCCCCGTTCCCCACTCCCCCGCAGCTCCTGGCCCATATTCAGTTTTCTATTCAGTTTTCTTACATGAGCACGTGTGTTTGTGTGTGTGGGGGGGTTACCACCACCCAGTGGTACAGTGCAAAATCTTACATAGATCTTTATTAAAAATTCTAGGTCATACATTTACTAGCTGTGAGAACTTGGTTAAGTAACATCATCTTTTGAACATTTGTCTTCTCAGTTAAAATATAAGGATGATGTTAAAATACGATGCTGATATTAATAGCAAACATTCACTGAACACTGATCAGAGAGCTTTATGTGCATCTGTGCATTTAATTTTCCCAACACTCTATAAATAGGTGCTGTTATTATTCCCACTGGTAGGTGAGGAATCTAAAGCACAGAGAGGTTAGATAACTAGCCCAAGGCCACATGCAACATCTGTCTGCTAGAGGCCATTGTAAAGAAGTGCCAGCCACAGAGCTGATGCTCCACAGGTGGCTTCCTGTTGCCGTGTCAGGAGTCCTCACCAGGTGTGGCTTGTACGGTTTGTGCAAGGAGAACAGCCATTGTGCAACAATGTGTTTTATAGTTATTGTCTCATATTAGCCTTCACCACCACATTAGAGGGTAGATAATATTTTGAATGTAGTTTAAAGTGTATTAATTTGTAATTACGCAAGTAATAGTTGAACACATTTGTCGTAAAAAATCAAACCTTGCAAGGAGACCTCAAAACCTATGTGGCTCCCTCCCTCCAACCTCAGTCCCCTCCCCAGAGTAACTGCTGTTATTGCATTGGGATATCCTTCCAGTATATCCTTCCAGACCTTTCTATGACTATAAATACCCATCTTTATACCTGGAGGATTGAAGAATGGTTTTGTAGATTGCTCCATTCTGGAAATTTCTTGATATCATTCAGAGATTTTTTTTCTCATGTTAGTTCATAAAAATTAGCCTCATTCTTTTTAACTGCATTGTGTGGTTGTGTCAGAGTTTATTTAGGCACCTCCCTCTGATGGTCATTTAGTGAGGTGATAAATATCTTCACATGGGCCTGAGGACCTTGTCCAAGGCCACCCAACGGCAAGTGGCAGAGCTGGGCTCTAGCTCACTTCTCCAAAGCCAATAGTCATAACTTCTATAATATAAATTAACACAAACATAAAGTTTGCTTTAAAGTCAAGTGGAAACTCAGCAGTTACTGACCACATTTATTTGTTCAATCTTAATTTATCTCATTTATCGAGCATTTACTATGTGTCATAACAGAATCTCCTCTTTGAAATTTCTCCTCTCTTGGCTTCCAGCGCCACCTCATACCCCTTACTTGTTGTCAAATCTGTTGGCCATTCCTCTTGCTTCACCTATGCCCCAGAATTTTATCCTTTGTCCCTTTGTGTCCCCTCACTTAGCACAGTGTCCTTGCTCTTCATTTCCAGGTCTACTCTCCCATCCAGCTCCACATTCATGTTTTCAGCAGCACCCTGGACGCCTACTCCTGGGTGTCTCATTGTCATCTAAAACCTAACACGTCCAAATCTGAACTCACTATCCTACCCCTTGAACCCGCTCCTATTCTAGTGAGCTGTACCACTGTCTTCGGGTGGCCCAAGCTGAGTCTTCAGCGTTGTCTTTGACCTCTCACTCTTCTTGACCCCCCCAAATCCATATATTCAACCAGCCCCACTGGCTCAATTCCCTAAATAGTTCTTGGATCTTCACTCTCCTGTCTGTCACCACTGCCCTGTCTAATTCAAGCCCTGAGCCCCCTTCCCTGAACTGGGACAAAAGCCTTCCCTGCCAGTTCTCCAATCTCCTCCAGCGCCTGTCCATGCCTGTTAGCCCTCAGCTCAGCACTCGCAAGTCACAGGTATGTGTCTAGGTGAGCCATGGACCATATTCCAATCGTCTGAATGTCTCTGCCACGTAAGTGTCTGGAACACAGTTTCCTTGAATGTTTGCTGTGTGAGTGTTAGCAACTATGACATTTCCAGAAATGCTAGATCAAACCACGAAGGTGCTTTACTCGAGGCCCTCAACTTTTATGTCATGATTATGGTGAAAGAGTAAGAACAAGGACAAAGTGGGATGTCTGGCTTCTCCATCTGAATGTGTAGTTAAGCTAACTTTGAATCTCTTACCATTAAACTCATTCCACAATTTTACAGTTTAGGAGCATTATGAATAATGCCATTTCCACCATCTTTGTACGGTGATTGTTGGTCTGTCATTAATCCTTGGATTTGGCATAGTAATCACACTTATAACAAATTTATAAAATAAAAAATAGAACTGGTGGCAACAGATATATTATTGCTCTAACTTTGCTGCATTCAAGTACATTTTTTATTTTCTCAAAACATCAGCTGAATATTGTATTTTATAAAGTACATTTTAGTACTGTGGTTGGTTTCTCATGATGCAGGAAGCCCTGAGACTATTCTGAGTAACACAGAAATCCCTCAATTTTCATACAGATTTCTGGACCATTGATTACAGGAATTATAGGAACAAAAATTAAACTGTCTCCTACCCAAAGCAAACAAAAAGACTCCATTTTTCTTATTTTCTTGTTTTCGTGAAGCAGATGTGATACATCAGTCTATTTGGTATGAATCAAATCGTCTAGACGTGCTTTCTGAAGAACCCCAGATATGTGACCATTTTCACTCCATAATGACAATAAAGAAGCTCATGTTTCACCCTCTAGAAACGGGGGCATATTCATTCAGCCCTTACAGTGTAGTTGGATGCAGGAAATACAGCAGATTTGTCACCTAAACTTTCACACATTGACTTGGATAATTATTTGTTCAAGGTAAAATAAATGCTTCCCAAGGTTCCAGGGTATCGGATGCTGAGTAAACTAACTCAGGTTTGGGAGATAACACAGATAGTTTGTGAATGTCAGTTTGTGAAAGCAGTTTGTTTTCAATACATTTCTCTGCCTGTATCTTTGTTCATTCATTCGTTTATTTTCCCATCCACCCTTTCAGCAAACACTGAATGACGCTGGAAACACAGTGATGAACAAAACAGATGCAATCTACGTCCTCATCGAGACAAACAAAGACATTTAGTGCTTAAAGATTGGGTTTCTAAGACTTCTTAACCATTGGCTTAGATTCAAAATTTGAATCACATTTGCTTTACCCGTGGCTGATCCGTCCATTATTCAAGGACCGTTTATTAAGCATCGTTATGCTGGGGCCTGTGCTGGTGCTACAGAGAGGAGGAGAACGTGGGCACCATCTTGGCCCTCAGGCACCCACAGCTGCCGGGGAGGACGGAAGAGTAAGCAGGTACACAACATGACAGGCAGGGGGAGTGACAGTGATCGCTATCTGGGTGTACAGAGGGGATTTCCCTGAGCTACGCTGAAAGGATGAGTAGGAGGTGCTCACCTCGGTTTCAGGAGAGTGGGCAGGAGCTTGGGCAGACACAGGTCACAAGGAGTGCCGAGAAAAGAGAAGAGAGAGGGAAGCAGGGCCCTGGTCAGAGAGGGCCGTGTTTGCTTTAAAGAACTACATCTGCAGGTGATGACGGTTCACAGTGTTCCGGATTGATTTTGCCAGCAGATGGTGGGGTCAGGGGTGGGGGGAGGTGGGATTGATTTAAGGAGACCAGCGGACGGAGCAGAGACCAGGGAAGGACGGCTGCCGTAGTCCAGCAGGAGACGATGAGGGCCTGAAAGACAGTGGAGGGAGAGTAGAGATGAGGACACAGATCCAAGAACGATCTGGAAGCCTGAACCGGCAGAGAGATAGAGCAGTGTGCGGTGAAAGATAATGAAGATTGCAGGAGGACCACCAAGTTTCTAGCACTGGTGACCGGATGGAAGATGGTGGCACCAACTGGACAGAAAATACAAGGGGAACAGTGTTTGGTCATGGTGAGCTTGAGGTGCACGTGGGCCACTAAGAATGCCGGGGATGGAGTTTTAAGTAGAAGTCTGGGCTGAAGGCAGGAATTTGGGAGCTGCTAGCATGTAGGAGTTTACCAAGTTGAGCGTGACGCCACTAGCAAATGGTGAAAACACCATAAAAGACCTGCAAAAGTCACCTCTGTGCTTACTCCAAGAATATTTATAATTGAATATTAAATTGAATTTTGATGGCGTGCTTTCCAATGGGTGCTGTTAGAGAGTACTAAGAATCTTGGTACTAAGAATAGTTGGGTGTCTTCTGAGCAGCAGAGTGTGCTTTTATCTTTCATTTTATGAAGTTCCAAAAACTTATTTTTATGATTATAAAGCTAAATATAATGTATTCATTTTTTAAAGTTTACAGTTCAATGGTTTTAAATATATTCACAGAGTTGTGCAACCATCACATAATCAATTTTAGAACATTTTTATCACCCCCCCCCCGATAAAAGCAAGCTGTACCTATTATTTCATTCCTTTTATTGCTGAATCATATTCCCTGGTATGGATATACCACATTCTATTTATCCATTCATTAGTTGGTGGATGCTTTTATGTAACAGATCATCACCGTCTAATAAAAATATAATGCAAACTACAAATACGAGCTACATATGTAATTTTAAATTTTCTATAGCCACATTTTTAAAAGCAAAAAGAAATGGTGAAATTAATTTTAGTAAGTTATTTTAACCCAACACATGCAAAATGTGTTATTTCAACATGTAAAAAATATAAAAAATTATTGAGATATTTTACTTTTTTGTACTAAGTCTCTGAAATGCAATGTGTATTTTATACTCACAGCACATTTCAATTTGGACTAGCCACATTTCAAGGGCTAGTGGTTACCATATTGGACAGCATAATTAGATAATGTAACTGTTTCTGGTTTCCTTCTTCACTTTGGCTTCTAGGAAGCTTCAGACCAAATTCATAGCAAGCAATTTTTTGTTAATATGATTCATGGCTCCAGATTGCTTCTCTACTTTTGTTCTCTTGTTGTGTTTCATCTTTTCTCATTTGTTCTTTTTTTATTCTTTTTTTTCTCTCATTTGTTCTTAATTCATGCTATTTTGCATCCTCCTTTGTACATCGCCTTAATTAAAAGTGAAAAATACTGATGGTCTTGAGAAGAAAACTGCTGACAAAAAGAAAATAAGCTTTTCACTCAGGACACACAGCTAGTGAACTGATTTGAGGAGCCGAATTTAAACCTATTTCCTCAGAAGCTGTTGCCAACTCTACTCACCTTTCTCTGCCCTCTTTGCCCCAACACCTAACCTTAGCAAACCTCTGAGGACATCATTATTTCTAGATATTTATTAACTAGTAGAAATTGTTACTGCCCGATCAGGTTCATTGCCTGCTGCCCAAGAGGAAGCCAATACACTGAGACAGCAGGGGTTACAGCAGAGGAAGGGTTTAATTCCGCATAGCGCTAAGCAGGGAGACGGGAGGAATTTCTCAAATCTGCCTCCCTGAGAATTTGGGGTTTTTAAGGACAGTTTGGTGGGCCAAGGATTAGGCAATTAGATTTGCTAATTGGCTAGGTTGGGGCCAAACTATAGGGGTGTAGAAATCATGCCTCAGTTCCTGGGGTCACACTTGCAGTTGATGAGTTTCTTGGTATGGGCTGCTGGTCTGGGTGGGTCAGCCAATCCACTGGAATTCAGTACCTGAAAGATATCTCAGAAATTACCTTTAGGGTTTCAAAAGGGTGACATTATCTACAAAGAGTTAAGAATCTTTATGACTACCAGCTATGTGACTCCAGAGTAGCAGTTATGGACAGTGACTCATTATTATCATTGTTTTTAGCTAGGCCTATTCCTTCACAGAGTTTTGGGGCCCTTACCCCAGTTCTCACCTTGCACCCCTTTATTGATTTGGGTAAAGGTGGTTTCAAAATGATTCCAGCTGAGTGTGACTGGCAGATATATGCCCCAGGAAATAGGCCAGCTATTACTTGGTATTTACCTAGAAAACATCCGGTGAGTTGGGGAAAAAACGAAAACAGGCCACATGATCGTTATGATCTCTCATAAATTACAGGACAGAGAGAGTAAGCAAGACAAATTATCCTCAGTGCGTTTTCACTAAACGTTTTAATTATGTAGTGAACTTTCTCATTCACTGAAAGGTGTACTAAATATTCTTTCTCATCTCTCTGCCTCTATGCTTTGCCTCCCCCAAAGTGCCCTTCTCCCTTTTCTGCCCTCACAAGCCTCCAGATCCAGTTCACTTATCTCTTCCGTGAAGCCGCCTTCAATCCCTGCTACTGCAGGGCTTTTTAAATATCTTTCTTATTGCAATTCCCACCCTGAGTATCCATGTTCTGCACCAGGCTGTAAGCACCAGCTCTCGGGCAGGAACCACGCTGCCTTCATTTCTTCACGCTTAGCATAGATGCTGGAATATGGTTGGTACGGTTTCTAGCAACCCGTTAGATTTCTGTGAAATTGAAATAATTTTACATTAACAACTTTAAAGACATTCTGCCTGAACTTCTATAATGGCCTGTCACATTCAAATTCAAATCATACCCCAAATTACTACTTACTTGTTAAAGTGATTCATTTATCCTCAAAATCCAAAAGTCTTGCTGAAACTTTCTAAGGCCCAGGTTCATTAGTTCATTACTCTCAGGCTCTAATATCAGATACAATTTTCAAAAACCACATTCTAAGCATGCAAACCAATTTATGGTCATCAGCTCTTAAAATAAACTGCTGTATACTTTATGAAAGGTAAACAGAGAATGAATTCATGAATTTTCACATTGACTCATTAATAATGAAACAGTTCTACATTTCAGATTCCTCAGTGTCTCTTGTTTTTTAACATCAAAGACTTCTGTTCCAAGTGCTATTATATGTCTTTTCATTTGAATATTTTTGCCAAGAATATTTTCTTTTTAAATAGGAAAGAAAGCTGTCATGGAATAAATGGAAAGGCTGAAAATTGCACGGCTGCAGGGTTGCCCCATCTGCATGCTGTGTATACACTGAAACATTAGAAAGAGAATATTTAAAGGCTGAGAGCTTTAGTAGCAGGTTCTATTTAGCTTTCACTCAACTTATTACAGTTCACTTTGGAAAATTCTATAAAAATTTAAAAGACAACTAATTGCTTGGTTTGAACATGGACGGGCACTGAATTTTCTACTAGAAAAATTGTGAACTTACTAACTCTTAGTGCTATCTCATAAAATGGGATAGACTTGCTTTTGTATTCAGGATATGTGGGGTATGACATTATTTTGTAATTTTGGGTTAAAATTGTCATTTGTATCACACTTTAAAAAACTGTTTCCCTTTGTTCTCTTTTTTTTTTCCTTCATATCCTTCTCTTTCCATTGAGAACATGAAGTGGCTTATGAATAGAAAAATAAAAATGGAAAAATACAGAGAGGTAAACGTTTCATAAGGGATTCTGAACTGTTGGCTGACCTGGGGCTGGAAGGTGTGTGCCTGGTCAGCCTGAATCAGTTTTTGTATAAATGTGGTTTGAACAGGTCATGAGGCCAGGAGGGGCAAGGGCCAAGGGCATTATAGTGTTTTCTATCTTGGCTCCTTCCAGAAGAGAAAGAACAGGAGTTATCTCAGTCTTCAACAACCTTCCCCTTTCCCCCCAGGTGGTAATACCCCCATATAGAAGATTCCAGCAGGGTTCTAGGTCCAGGAGCTGAACAACAAATCACCTTGAGACATATTATCATATTTAACAATCAGAAGAACCCTACAAGAGGATATAAAGATTATTCATGATAGGCTAGATCTTTTTAAGTACAGTGGCAGCACTCATACCTCCAGATATTTCCTTTTAAAAAATATTTTCAGTTTTTATAAGATCAGGGCAATGTAGATACACAGATCATAGAATTCTGTAAAACTATTAAAATATAAACTTGATTTTGAGCTTCACTGCACCAAAGTAAATTGGGACCAAGTCAATTACATGACTCATATTTGTAAGGACCAAGAATGCTAAAATGTTAGTGAAACAAAACTTTAGACGTGGGTCTTCACGAATGAGGCAATAGATGCTGGGCTTAACAATATCTCTACAATAGAAATAACAGTCTTAAAAAGAGGGGGAAAGTTTAGCTTAACATAATGCTATGATTTGGATGTGGTTTGTCATGTTGAAATTTAATTGACAGGGTAAAGGTGTTGGGAGGTGGTGACTTTAAGAGGTGATTAGGTCATAAAGATAGATTAATGTGTTTCTCTTGAGACTGGGTCAGTTCTCCCAGGACTGAATTAGTACCCTAGAGAGTGGGTTGTTCTCATGTTTGCCCCTTTTCGCACATGCCCACCGGCCTTTCACTTCTCCGCCATGTTGTGATGCAGCACGAGGCCCTCACCAGAAGTGAACAGATTCCAACAAACGCTTCTTGAACTTCCCAGCCTGCAGAATCATAAGCCAAATAAACCTCTTTTCTTTATAAATTACCCAGAATCAGGTATTCTGTTATGGCAACACAAAATGGACTAAGACACATAACTTACTTTGCTCTGTGTATAAAGAAAATACTTTAAAAATCTGAATACAATAGATTTTCTTCAGTGCAAATCACTTCCAGAGAGTAGACCAGGCCCTTAAAAGAAGACCTGTTTGGGTTCTAGGAGACTTTAATTCACTTTAGAAGTAACAGTCACCTTGCTTATCAATGAACAGAGCGCTTTTCTTCATTCTTGCAAAAACAATGCACTATACTGAAAAAGGTTAAAAGTTTATTTTTAAAGCTAATATCTAAGTCATATGTCAGGAACTTTGTGAAGTATTTTCCATGTGCTAGAAAATTTGATCTTCCCAATTGCTGCATTATTATAGATGAAGAAACTGAAATACAGATTAAATTGTTATTTTTGCCCAGGACAGCCAAGACGTAAAGGAATAACTGGAATTTGAATCAGCTCCTTCCACTATGCTGATTAATGTTTTTCAAAGAAAGTCTGGTAAAGGAGAGAATAGAAAACCTTATCATTTACAAAAAATAGCTCTCAAGGCACAAGAACTCCACATATATCCTAATAATAAAGGAAAAAATCCTTTTGTACAACTCATGCTGGAAGCTTGAATAAATACACCCTGCATCTTTTTTCTACGTGTAGAAAGGATGCCATTTCAGAAAATGTAGGTTCGCTCCATTGAAATGTGAAAGAGGTAAAGTCAGCTACCAATGGCCCTCTCCTCTAAGTTTTAATCAAAAAGCCATCTCCTTCCAAGATAGAGCAGCAGGCAGTCTTAGAAAACCTGTCCAATATTTGACAGCCAGACCTCCTGTGCGGCTATGTGGTCTGTTGGAAAACGCAAAGATTTTGGAGATAGGGGAGTTTAAAACCCACACTGGCATTAGCTAGCTGTGTGACCTCATTTAATCTCTCAATCCTTTCTTTTCAGTCTTCTTTTTCTTTTTCATTAAAAGGAATATGCATCTTGTTGTGAAGGTTTGAGATAATTTATCATAAGTACATTGCTTAGTAGATGCTCAAAAAATGGCTATTATTGTTGTTACAGTAATTACTTGGAGAAAGGCACCTGTATGATTAATGATGATAATTTTTTGTTCGAGGTCATTGCATTCAATAAAACTTTATTTAATACCAAATTATATCTAATATACTGGCAAGCACTATGGGGGAAACAAGATGGATAAACACCAAGTCTCTGCTTTCAGAAACTTTATAACCCAGAAAGAAGAGAGATAATTATAAGAGTTTAGAAGTGGTTCTGTTTGGTGGGAGAAAGGGCTCAAATGCAGCGATAATGGGAGATGAGGTCATAAATGTCAGTTGAGGCATGTTGCAGGTCTTAAATGCCAGGAGGTAGAGTTCATTCTCAACAGGCAAAATTCTGTAAGCAGAAAAGTGACCCCAAAAATCAGACTTTTTATTTAGGTAGCCTAATAAAGTGAAGAAATTGGTGTCAGGGAGTCTGGTTAATATGGTCTGGTGTGAGAAGCACATGAACTTGGAATTGTTTTCCCAAGATTGGTGGAAGAATTGAGCTGGTCGTCTGCTTTCCCTCTTGGAGTCTTTTTGTGACCCAAAAAGTAGGAAGTGGTTGGCCGCGGTCAAAGGTGGTTTGTGTGGGCATGGAACAGGAAGAAGCTGAGTGACTCCCTAGAGAACAAGTCTCCCTCAGTGGCATCAGACTACCCAACTAAGGTTTATAAAACTTCCTTGGGTCCAGGTCTCCGCACGTTGCTCAAACAGCAAAGAGAACGTTCTCATGAGACTCCGGATTCCTAGGCTTCCATGCCAAAAAAGAATACCTAGTACTCCAAAACAGCATTTTGATAAAATATCTAATTAAATGCTGTGCCTAATAACAGTTTAGTAATGTAGTGTAACTCCAATTATTTTCTTTTAAATGATGTTCTATTTAGAATGTCATTAGTATTTTCAGAATTTATTTTAATCACTAATCTTTACCATACAGGATAGGAAATGAAAATAGCATTCCTATCGAATGCTAATGTGTCAGTAATTTGAAAAGATTTCCTGTGACTAAGTTAAAAACATCTTATTAATGTATTATATAATTTCCCTTAGAGAACTACATATCCTTCAGTGAGTATCGCACGATTTTAAACCCTGGGGATGTGATTCAGTAAATAAGCAGAAGGAAGAAATATAAAAGCACGTATATAATGTACATAAGATTGTTTAGCATGGTGTCTGACACATAGTAAGTGCCCTAAATAATAGATGTTATTATTTTAAAATCCATTTAAATATATTTCTTTTCCAATTCTTATTGGCCAAATTAGTTCAGATTTTGAACATAAAACTGTTTATATTAAAATAAGCTAAGTGTATTGTAAGTCTGTAGAAATGAGTCATCTAAGTTCATTAAATCAAAGAAAAAATTTTCTCATCTAGAGGACAATATATACAATGAGGTTGGCTTTTCAGTGAGATGAAACCCTGACTCATTAGCTTCAATTACATTGACAATATTGTATTTATTAAAGAATGGGGGTGTGCAGAAAGTACACTTACCTATTTTTGGGAAGTTCTCAGCAACCAAGGTTAAAATAAGAGGTTTCTTCTTAAACTCATTAGAATAACTAAAAAACTCTCTGTCCTAAGTATCATGATTAAGACTTAACTAGATTTGAAGATTTCTTTCATGGCTTATGGGTCTTAAAACTTACCTTAAATTTCTTTTATTGATTGGTCGGGGCAGGGAGTAAGAAGATAGGAAAAATTTTCAAATAGATATCCTGACATGTTTTGGAGCTTCCTATGATGTTAAAATAAAACAATGCCCATTGCTCCTGTGTATTCGTGCACATATATTTAAATAAGCTTAGATATAACAATGGGGTATATTTACATAAAAATTACAATGTGATTGGAACATTTGATGTTATTGAAAGGAGGACTCTTGTTGAGACTGAATTAGTAAGAGTGGTTAACAGGCCTCATTGGATTCATTTGCATAAATTTTCTAATTTAGTAAACTGGAGAGAAACCATCTTCATAGGTTTTTGTCCATTTCACATAGGTGGTTTTGCCTAGATGACAGCAAATCATTTGACTCCATCAACTCAGGCAAGGTATTAAGACAGGTTAGTGGAAAAGAAAAATTAAAAAAGGAAAAAAAGGGCAGGGATTGAGTTGATCGATTCATCTGACTGACCCAAACAGATTCCAGTAATGAATAGCTGAAGCATACACTGTAAATTCAATCTTCATTTTTAATAATCTATATAGGTTTCATATTTATCACTATTTGTACAGTCTTATAATTTGTATCCAATCACACAATTTATTATATGTGAGGACTCAACAGGGCAGAGAAAAATGCCACTTCAAGGCATTACCTGGGGGCACAAATGCTCTTTTAAAAAGGAATGAAAGCTTTCCAGAGATGATAAACCTTCCGTGGCAGACATCAGCGAACTCGCCAGCATTTCCTGCTCTCTCTCTCCAGCCACATGGCGAGGCTGCACTTCCTGGCTCCCGTGACGTTAGGAGTGGCCATGTGACTAGTTCTGAATGCCGGGTTGTGGTGGACCTGACATGTGTTGCTGCCTGCTGGAGCGAGTATGAGATTTGCCAGTGCCTCCTCCCTCACTGTGGTGGCCACAAATGCTGCAGATGGTTGAGGCCCCATCAGTGGGTCCCTGGGTGAGAATGACAGGAGCAGGGCACCCTGCCAACCTGGGATGGGCCTGGAGCATGGGTGAGGAATAACCTGTGTTATCTGAAGCCACTAAAGTTTGAGGGCTGTGACCACTGCATAATCTAGCCTCTCCTAACTAATATGCCTGCCTTGCTTGGGAAAGACGGAGTCCAGGTCATAAGTTATAAAAAAAGATGTAGAGATGAAATCTGCTGGGTGGCACAGTAAAATTTATTTCTCTTTATGATTTACACATAGTAATTAAACACACAAAAGAACAAACACTGTCAAGATGGCCATATGTAGCTTAGGAAACGACTGGTCCCAGTTCAATCATACAAATGTTCATTTAGTGTGGAAATGAGTTTCTTTTTCATGATTTTAATCTTCTTTTTCAGTCCCCAAGGCTTGCACAGTTCAGTAAAAATGTTTTTGCTATTGTGTTATCATTAGGCACATGATATTTACCAATTCCCAGAAAATAAATGAAATCAACAAAAAAAGTCCTGTGACAAGAAGGTACATTTTCATAGAAGTAAATTGATGAGGTTATTGCATTTTGATTCAGTTTAGCTATCAAACCTACACACAAAACACAAAACAATATTAACAAATTACATTTGTATTAAGTTTTCATTTCTTTTAAAATATCAACCACACTTTTTTGTGCAAGAGTTCCATTGATTTCTTTGGTTTTAAACATTATAGCTCTGTTTGACCTAAATATATATAGTTCTATTTGTACCAAACATCAAAAATCAAAAGATTAAACAAAATTTCAAAAGGTAAAAATGGAATTATTGCTTCAATATAAAAAGGCCTAGTCCATTGGAGTACTACTGCCATTATTGCTTTGCTTCTATTGGAAAACTATCTTGGAAATCAAGGAACATACCCCATATCTCCCTGTTTAACGTATAATCTGGTTGCACATTATCATCTATTAATATGACCCTACCTTCACCAAAGCCATCCTGATCTCATCCTTTAAAAACAAAACAGTGAAATAGGATAAATAAATAAGTTTACCTAAGGGGATACAATAAATACACTACTACATAGGAATAAAGAATATTGTAACATAAAGCCCTTCAGTGCTGTACAATTAAATGATAGCTTTGGATTTTCAAGGTCTCTAAACACAGCCTTCATATTATGACCCAGTTTTCTTTCTGGTATACAGCTGACAGAAAAAGAGAATACATTTCTGTTGTTCTCATCATGTAAAAGTGAAAAGAGAGTGGATATAATTATAAATTTAGCCTTTTGGGAATTTATCTGGGTATGTACCATCACCAGTTTTTGACCTTTGCCTAATGGTAGAGCATAAATCTTAGGGATTAAAAAAAGTCCTAATATTCCTTCCATTCTTAGTGGTTTCTTGTTCTCCAGAATAGCTGAACAAACAGAGAAGAAACTGAACTCAAAAGTTTTGCTGCCTTCTTTTCTTCGCATCCATTGCATCCAGAATGGGCTGTCTTTTTGCAGTGTATCTTTGACGAAGTTCTTCTATTTCTCGTTCCATCATAGGGTCCAGCGCTTTTAACCGCATCTGTAGTTCTTCTAAACTTAGATTTTTTAACTAGATATAGAAAAAAACGAAGATATTAATATGGTGAAATTATCCACAATAAAGTCTAATGAGTTTTAAGCATGAATACTTCAGCAAATTCTTTACGTCATCTTTGAAGTATGGTTCAACAATTAAAAGAGGAATTCCTTCCCAAAGAATCCAGGAGCCCTATCTTGAAAGAATCTCAAGTAATTTGCAACAAAACAATCAAAGCCTCTGCTTTTAGAAAAGAGCAAATGAGAAAAATGAGCTGATGAAATTTTTAAAAAGGTACAAAGGCAAATCCACCATTGCCAACAAACAGACTTTCAGAATATGTTCCAGGTATATTCACTCCAATCTTTCCCATCTTTGCCAGCTATGGAGTGCCACAATAATCACGAACACTTGCAAAAATCACCCAAGAATGTGACAAGATTGAATAAAGGGTAAATTAACTGTTCTATCCTCCACTTTACCAATTGCTTAAATTTTAAGCACTCAGTTAATCAGAAAATTACATTGTACAGAATATTTTTACCCCGAGCATTTTGATAAAGTAGGGTTTTTGTTTTTTGTTTTTTTTTTTTTTTGAGACAGAGTCTCACTGTGTTGCCCGGGCTAGAGTGCCATGGCGTCATCCTAGCTCACAGCAACCTCAAACTCCTGGGCTCAAGCAATCCTCCTGCCTCAGCCTCCCGAGTAGCTGGGACTACAGGCATGCGCCACCATGCCCGGCTAATGTTTTCTATATATTTTTAGTTGTCCAATTAATTTCTTTCTAATTTTACTAGAGACGGGGTCTCGCTCTTGCTCAGGCTGGTTTCGAACTCCTGACGTCAAACAATCCTCCCGCCTCGGCCTCCCAGAGAGCTAGGATTACAGGCGTGAGCCACCGTGCCCGGCCTAAAGCAGGGTTTTTAACTTGTGATTCAAAATATCACAAACCTGATACAAACAGTGCTGTGTAAGTTGTGATGTGGGCTTGGCCAATTTGAAAATGAAGTGCCTGTCAAATTTTCACCATATACATTACAGTTTGACTATGCTGGCTACTGGGACAACAATAACACATCCTTTACTAGGTTTCTGTGTAACAGGAGAGAGGCCTCATGCCATGCGTGTAAGGGGGATAAACTCTGTTCTGCTACATAACAGCCTACGGCATCCTGAGCTTTACTGTATTTATTTATATGTCAAAACAGCAAGACATGGATTATCTCCTGAGAAATATATTTTAGGGATGTTATCTAAGGGCATATAGAATGTCCTGAAATATGTAACCAAATACACTGGGCTTTTATCTCATTAACATGAAAAAAAATCTAAAACTCTGTCTCCTTTAAAAACTGAATACTAAAGCAATGGTAGCAGGCAGGTGGTTTAAAAAAATCTGTTAAACTGCAATGATTTACAGAATGCTATCACATCCTCAGCACCTTAGGTAGGTACTATAAGGAAGGCAAAGAAGCACTAAACTATTTCCTTGCTTTTAAGAAACCAGAAATTAGTTGGAAGGGTAATACTTGCAACTATAAACATTTAACACATTAACTGCCATGTGAGTTGTATTTAACTCACACTGGTTTTGAGCCCGGGGCCCTGTGAAGCATACGTAACTCACACGTCTCTACCTTGGGAGCCGTGTGAACTATTTTTCAAGTTGCATATAACTCGCACACGGACAATAATAAAAAATAACAAATTTTTCATTAAATTAGAAAGGATCATTTTGTTTTCAAAGCTTTTATTCTATTTTTGCAATAAAACACTGTAGCCCCAAGAAAAAGGTTGTTTTCCTAGCATGGCAGTCAATGTGTTAAGGACTAACGTGAGGCCCTATATAATTAAACCCTACTGACTGTGGTAGAGATTACAGTGAGAGGTCAATGAACAAGCTTCTCATGTGCAAAATTCTGCATGCTCATGTGTACGTTTTCTTAGGGACAGTATCTATTGTTTTGTTTTGTTTTGAAGCAAATTCCCCTCAAAAAAGAAAGGAGCCTCACTATAAATTCGATGTAACTTGGGCAGAGAGGAGACTCCCTTCTGGCAGCAGGGACGATGCTGGTCCTTGAAGAGGAGCGCGCCTCTAAGCAGTGTGCAGTCCCAAGGAGGAGGCCCCTGCCATGTTAGGTTAAAGGACTAAGCACAGCAGAGAACTAGGGGCTCAGAGGAGGACTCTGGTGGGGTGTTGGAAGTAAGGCTAGACAGGCTGGGTGAGGCCCCAAAAGCCACGCAAAACAGGTTTTGGACTTCAGGAAGCCAAGATCAATTTTGGAGCAAGAAAATTATAAGAGTAATCCAGAGTTGGTTTTTCTTTTCTTTTTTGTTGCTGTTTTTGTGCTGTGTAAGTTGTGATGTGTGGTTGGCCAATTTGTTTTTGAGATGGGGTCTCACTCTGTTGCCCAGGTGGTGTTATCACAGTTGACTGCAGCCTTGAACTCTTGGGCTCAAGCGATCGATCCTCCTGCCTCAGCCTCCCAAGTAGCTGGGATTACAGGTGCATGCCACTACACTTGGTTTTAAAATGATAAAACTTGCAACTTTTTTGTTTTAAGAAGATAACTGTCTTTGGTTATTTTATGAGTCAAGCTAGAAAACACTCTCATTACTTCCAGTCACCTAAAATAGCATTTCTCAGCTGATGCTCTACTTTACTTGCCATACCTGGCCCTACATGACTTCTGCTTCCAAAAATCAAATCCGTTCTCAGCTGAGGATACTGACAAGAATGAGTCACAGACTCTGAAGGAAATTCAAAAGGAGTTCCAAAAATATTCTGAGAAATGAGTGTTATGGGAAAGAGTGTACAGGCTCCGTGATGATGACTCTGCAGGTCAGCACCACTCGCTTTGGTGCCTAAGTTCTCACATGTGTAAAATAAGCCCTATTATTTTTTAGTCACACATCACAAAATAACCTAGCTTTTTATATTATGCCATAATATATATTTATATATAATACATAGTATTATGTACTTTCTTCATTAATTTTGAATCCAAATAGTAATCATGTATCCATTATATGCTCAGTGCTATTCAAATCACTGTGAGGATACAGAATTAGCCAACAGGGAAATCTGAAATTTTCTGAACTATATAAACAGGTGATGGTGAGTTGAAGGGCCAACGTAGACCACACAACCAAATTTCCCTGAGAAAGAAGTGCCCAGCTGCTCCCACACAGGATACAATTCCACTTCTGAATTCTTCAACATTGTCTCTATTTCAGCCCATGTTAATCTTTCCCATCCCTGCATTTCTATATAACATTCATAATTTTATTTTATTTTATTTTATTTTTTGAGACAGAGTCTCTCTTTGTTGCCCGGGCTAGAGTGAGTGCCGCGGCATCAGCCTAGCTCACTGCAACCTCAAACTCCTGGGCTCAAGTGATCCTTCTGCTTCAGCCTTCCAAGTAGCAGGAACTACAGGCATGCGCCACCATGCCTGGCTAATTTTTTCTATATATATATTTTTAGTTGTCCAGATCATTTCTTTCTATTTTTTAGTAGAGACGGGGTCTCACTCTTGCTCAGGCTGGTCTCGAACTCCTGACCTTGAGCGATCCACCCGCCTCGGCCTCCCAGAGTGCTAGGATTACAGGCGTGAGCCACTGCGCCCGGCCAACATTCATAATTTTAAAAACAGCAATTTAGTATTTGATTCTAGATCATGTATTATTTTATAATTGATTTTAATGCATGAGTTTCATGTCCTTACTCCAGATATTACAAAAAATATTTAGACTTTGGAGTTTTGTACATGATCCTAGAAACTATTCAACAATACTGCTAAATAACATGACATGAAAGTAGGTAGATAAATAATAAAATGACTCAAAGGAGTGGGTTACTCTAGGATTAGGAGAACATACCATATAAAGCAAACCATTATCATTACCTTAAAATTTTTTTGCATTAAGATATTCCTGGTGTGGTATAGTGGCTCACACCTGTAATCCTAGCACTTTGGGAGGCCAAAGTGGGAGGACTGCTTGAGGGCCAGGAGTTCAAGACCAGCCTGAGCAAGAGACTCCATCACTACAAAAAAATAGAAAAATCAGCCTGGCATGGTAGTGCATGCCTTGTAGTCCCAGCTGCTTGGGAGGCTGAGGTGGGAGGATGGCTGGAGCCCAGGAGTTTGAGGTTGTAATGAGCTGTGATGATACCACTGCACTCTAGCCCAGGTGACAGAGACAGACCCTATTGCAAAAAAAAAAAAAAGATATTCCTCTAAATATTTTATATTACCTTTACTGGGGGGCAAACTGCCAATAGTTTATGAATATTATATTACAGTAATGGACTGAATTCAGGGAAAGAAGCTACTTAGAAGAAAAATTTTCCTGCTCTAACAGACTTTTATATTTTCAATATGTACAATTTATGAAAAACAGGTCTGTGACATCAGAGAACCATTATCTGGCATCGTTAAGGAATTAGGTGTTCCATACAAGTGAATTAATAAAGTACCTAAATCTTAGTTCTTTAAGTGACAAAACTTTGTCTCAATCATTTTGAACAGAAAATCTTTATAAAGTATTTTACAGAACATACTGCCTTCTACACAGAGTACATAGAACATAAAACCACCTTTCTTTGGTGATGAGTTGTCATTATTAATCTCTATTACTAATTTGTATCATGTATAATTTTCTCCCCCTTTTTTTGGCTTGTTTTCATCTGAGGGAAAGCTGTTAGCTTTTCTTTTTGGCCATCATTGGACATATACCCTTCTATCTCTACATCAAGTTTGCTCATCTATTGAAATCAGAAAAAAAATTAAACAATCTTATAAGGTATTACACTAAATAAGAATAGGTTGTGAGTGAACGTATAAGGCTGTTTTAGGAAAAGACAGAGAATGGCTTCAGTGCTAAAGCCTGT
Organism: Propithecus coquereli; assembly: GCF_000956105.1. Lineage (NCBI taxonomy): Eukaryota > Metazoa > Chordata > Mammalia > Primates > Indriidae > Propithecus > Propithecus coquereli. The sequence continues at coordinate 5,300,748 of NW_012144966.1, read as the reverse complement.
CATACTTGTTCCTAATGTTTGCATTTATTTTTTTAATTTTTAAAATTTCAGAATATTATGGAGGCACAAACATTTTGGTTACATAAATCGCTTTTGTACAGTTTGAGTCAAAATTATTTTATCCATTAGGTGTGAATTTACCCATCCCCTCCTCCCCCCTCCCACCTGCTTGATTTCCAATGAGTGTTATTTTCATATGTGTACGTAAGTGTTGATCAATTAATTCTAATTTAATGGTGAGTACATATGGTGTTTGTTTTTCCCATACTTGGGATACTTCACTTAGAAGAATGGTCTCCAGTTCCATTCAGGTTAATACATGAGGCATTAGTTCGCCATTGTTTTTATGGCTGAGTAGTACTCCATGGTATACATATGCCACATTTTATTAACCCACTCATGTATTGATGGGCACTTGGGTTGTTTCCACATCTTTGCAATTGTGAATTGTGCTGCTATAAACATTCAGGTGCAGGTATCTTTTTTATAAAATGTCCTTTTTTCCTTTGGGTAAATACCCAGTAGTGGGATTGCTGGATCAAATGGTAGGTCTACTTTTCGTTCTTTGAGGTATCTGCATACTATTTTTCATAGGGGTTGTACTAGTTTGCAGTCCCACCAACAGTATATGAGTGTTCCTATCTCTCCACATCCATGCCAACATTTGTTGTTTTGGGACTTTTTGATAAAAGCCATTCTCACTGGAGTTAGGTGATATGTCATTGTGGTTTTGATTTGCATCTCCCTGATGATTAGAGATATTGAGCATTTTTTCATATGTTTGTTGGCTATTTATTAGTCTATCTTCTTTTGAAAGGTTTATTTTCATGTCTTTTGCTCACTTTTTTATGTATTTGTTTTAAAAAATCTAATTTCAGATTTGTGGCTGTGTAAGGTTGAGGTTACAGGAAATCTGACTTCTGCATAAGCTACACATACAGCTATGTCTTCAAGTGGGTTGTTGGAGAACTTCAGAGGACTCAATGATTAAATCATTTATTGAGGTTTTTCTACGGACCAAGCACAGTAGAGGTAGAGAGATGAATAAAACATTCTACCTCCCACAAAGAAACTGCAATCTAGCTGGCAAGACAGGTCCATGCACAGCTAACTCACTGAAGGAGGAGTAAGCTGAGAAAATGGGAAACAGGATAGGGGAGAAAGGAAACAACATGAGCAGAAATCTACAAGGCATACGAATGCTTGGCATCTTTGCAAATTGTCTAGCGTATTGCTCAGATTTGAGAAGAGTCCACGTGGGAAGAGGAACAGAAGATGAGGCAAGAAGGAGAGCAAGGCCAGATAGCTGAGGGCCTTAAGCATGTTGTTACAAACTTTCTGTGACCAGAAAGAAATACTAGATAATTTTGAGCATGAATAGTGACATGATTGTACATGAGCTTTAGAAAAATTTCTCCAGTAGCAGGTATAGAAAATGCATTGCCATGGGACAAAAATAGAGGCAGGAAGACACATCAACAGGTTATAGCAACAGTCTAGTAAGAAGATAAATTTGGACCAGGACAATGGGAGTGGAGATTGGAAAGAAGAGAGGGATTTGAGAGATCTGAAAGTAGCATTGGTAGGGCTTGCTTTGTTGACTGACTGATTGATTATGAAGGGTCAGGAAAAAGAAAGGGTTAAGGATGATTCTGGCTTCAAGCTAGGGTAATGGGGTGGAGATTGATACTATTAATAAGATGGAGTAGTTAATGAAATTGATTTTAGTCCTGGTGAGTTTGACATATGAGTAAGGCATCAAGGTGGAGACATCAGATATGGATTGTAATTTGGGGTTTGGGGGGTCAGGAGAGAGGTCCAAGCTAAAGATAGAGACTTAGGGAATCATCAATGTTTAGGCTATGACTGAAGCCCTTGATGAAGAGAAGATTATTCAGGAAAAGAAGGTTTTTCTCATTGACCTTACCATCTGTCTATGGTGTCCAACAGAAAATAATCCCCAAACCCTAGCATTTGTGTTGGAGGTTCTTCTCATTTTGTTAACAGAACAGCAAAATCGTAGGTTTCTAAATAACTCTAGATTATGGTGTCGTATGGATAAAAAACCAGTGAGGTTAACTGGCAGAATTTTTCACCTTTTATACTGTGATTTATAGACATAAACTTCTAGTTGAGTTTTGATTTCTGATTAAGCCCTAATAATACATATTTAGTGCTTGGTGTTTCTGTAGCTATCAAGCCTCCCACAGGGATGAAAATGCTTTGGGGAGGAAAACATGGCAGAAGTGGCTTTTTCAGTCTCTTGGAAAACAGTACTGCTACTGGTCAACGCCTGAGTAGTAAAAAGATTCACAAACCAGATAAAATTTTATTGAGACTCATAATGATAAAAATGGTCCTGCAGTATTATTTATATAATCTACTATCACCCTTTTATAATGCTAATCTAAATTAAGAGGTTTTTTGGGGCTAATAAGAATATTAGAAGGAATAGCTGAGCTTCCTAAATTAATATCAATATTATTGTGACAAAAATTTCCTTTATCAAAATCAGGTTTCCTAAAAATATTTATGAAAAAGGAAACCACTTCAGAATTATGTTTATGTATCAACAGAGCTTGTGGTTAGTTGACTTGAATTTATATATTTTTGAATATAGGAAAGAAACATAACTTACCACCTTTCCACAATACATAAAACACAACATAGTTGTATTACCATAGCTATATGCTGGTTTACTAATTCCAAAATAAATGCAGAAGTGGACTAGTACTGGGGTTACAAGTCTTTGATTTACATTTGCCAGAGTTTAGAATTTAGTAACAGAATAATTTTTAAATATGCATACATTGTTTTACTATATGTGAGCAAATGTACAAAAAGGAATAATTCATCTGGAAATGGCTTTTATATATTTTAGGCTAATTCTACTTAATAAAATTTAGTTTTTAATTTAATGATAAGATAGAACCTGCACAACTAACAGTGGTTCTCAAATCTTCAAGCCTTAACACTGTGGAAGGATATTGTGGTTTGACAATTTTTACAAACACGAAGGACACATACTTGATTAAAGGAATAAATTAACTGACATGCAGTAGGAGGAAGAATTTGAATGCAAAGGTAGTGGAAGCAGAACCCACAACCTCTTCAAAAATATAGTCAAAGAAAAAGATGAGTTTCATAATGATTCATTACCTGAAGCTTTTTTTTCCACTCACAAAAAATTTTGCATGAAAAATTGAAATGAACATTTGAAATGAAAAATATCAGGAGGCAAGACATATTAATAAGGGCAGAGAATAAAATCAATTTCCATAAAAGGGTTTAAGCTGAGATCAAGTAAATTAAATTGTATAGGCCTGAGAGAAACAAATTTTGAGATCTGGGATTGTTAAAAGTCATTGTTTATGACTAAGTCATTTGTTTAACAAGAACATACACTATTAAGTTGTGTTATGAATTAAATCTTCACAAAATCTCAGTGCAAAAGAGAACCTTAGAGATAATCTACTCTAACTTCCTTATTTTAGGTGAGGAAATGAGAGCTAGCTTGCTCAAGGTTACACTCCTGGTGAATGGCAGAGACATGACTTGACCTCTGAGTCAACACTTACATTTTTTTCATTATACCATATTGATTACTGGCACTCAATTACTATACTGTATACAAGTTTAGGGAAGAAAGTCCCAAATTTACCTTTCGATTCCTATTCCTTGTGTGTGGCTAGACTGGACCATCAATGAAACCAAATCCATGACACAGCAAGAAATGTTATAAAGGGATGCAGCTAGCTCAGCTCAGGTATGGGACCCTTCTCCTCTCTGGTTCAGAAGGAAACATGGCCCAGAATCCAGTTGGACTTTTAATATCTTGAGGAGGGGGCAATTCACAGTAGTCTCAAAGTATGGATTTCTGACTCACTAGATAATTGATTTAAAATGACAATGTTTTGTGCTTCTTTCATTAAAACCTAACTGATTTTCTTACGTAGTTTAGAGGAGGGGAGAGAAGAAGAAAGAAGGCAGAAGAGAGTGGAAACATGCTAACTGCCTTCTATCAGAGGACAAACATACTTTTAAATTCTGCAAGTTCAAATTGTCTAATATGAAATTTCATTGGAAATTTGGTCATGTTTCCAAGTAGCAAATGTTATTTGGATATAGGTCCAAAGTGATCAGGTTTGATATTCTTAATCTAGCAATGTCAGAGAGTTCAAAATGTTAAAGTCACCAAAAGTGAGTGTGCTGCTGAGAAATTCCCATGCTCATCAAACTGAGCTGAAAGGAAAAATGTCTTTTTAAGTATTCAGCTATGATGGCCACAGTGAATAGAAAACCCCGTATACGACATTTTCATAAAGCAGTCTTTTACAATGGAATAAATGGTAAAAGCGCAGTAAAAAGTAGAACTGCCTCTTCTTTAAGCTTCAGGTCAGTTGGTAGACTAGGATTTCCCAGCTCTTGTAAAAAGTTTGTTTATAAAAAATAAAACTTTAAAGAAATACCCTAAACCTCTCAACAATATATTAGATGGATGGATGGATAGATACTTGTTCATAAGGTAAATGAAAAAGTCAAAACTACTTTTCAATAGGAGTCAACATTTTGTTTGAAAATTGATATTGTTTGGTACATGAGTGACAGCTCAAACGAGCAACTCATTTTGTTAATGATAGCCCCGAATTAATCATATTTCATCCACAAGGCAAGATTGCAGATCAATATCCAAAAAATTACATTTCTCAGTATCTCAAAAAGAAAATCCAAGTAAAATTCACGCAAATTAATAATTCATTTACTAGCTCTTGCATAAAACAGCAGCACAAATAACTCAGCAATGTGAGAAGATGGAAAATAAGATCAAATCAATCCACTGATAATTCTGACAGTTCAAACTTTTAAAAATTAGAATTATTTCTGAACTCTATTTGAAGTATTGAAAGGCTGCTTATTACTGATCAGGAAGAGTTGTCAGTAAAATTAGAACTTCCTTTAAGTTTACATATCCAGTCTACTATAAAAACCTAAACTATCGCAGTCAAGTGATACGATGGAATTACTTTCTAAAATAATTTTGCCTCAAGATCTCTAGAGGAAAACATACATTTTTATGTTATTTTCCATTTTATCAAAAATAGTCCTAATTACATGAGAGATTTTTTAAAAGTCTCAATCTCAAAAAATAGCAGAAATAGATAAATTTTGTTAAAAAATTGACTTCATTTTTTAGAACAGTTTCTCTGGGTTTGGACAAATGTATAATGACATGTGTCCACCATTATAGTACCATACAGAACAGTTCCACTGCCCTAAACATCCCATGCTCTGCTTGTTCCCTCTTTCCCCTCAAACTCCTGGCAACGACTCATCTTTTTACTGTCTCTGTAGTTTTACCTTTTCCAGAATGTCATATAGTTGCAAACCATACAGTATGTAGCCTTTTCAGATTGGCTTCTTTTACTTAGTAACATATGTGCATTTAAGGTTCCTCCATGGTTTTTTGTGGCTTCATAGCTCATTTCTTTTTTAGTGCTGAATAATATCCCACTGTCTGTACGCACCACAGTTTACCATTCACCTACTGAAGGATATCTTGGTTGCTTTTTAAAAAATGCGCAAGTGTGATAACATTTCAAGGTTTAATTGGTCTATAAGTTGCTGGAATAATCAGTCTGTCAAAATAAATGAGACCTACTGCAATGAAGCAAATGGTCTTACATGTTAATGTTAACACATTTAGTCAAATAGTCAAGCAAGAAAATCCTGTACAAGGTTTGCTGTGTTTACTGGGAAAACAAACTCTCCCTAGCAACTGTTTAAATAAATCTCGCAGATGCTACAGACCTTATTAGTGCCCTGTGATTAAAAAAATATGGATTTCTAATACTGTATCCTGACTCATCTATTTTCCCATCTGCTAGCAATTCTAACAATATGAACTATCAACAGAATGGCTAACAGCAATAATTTTCTATGGCAATTTTGATGCTGAATTGCCTATAGCATTTTGTAAGATTTACCAGTGCATGTCTCGGACTGTTTTGAGTTGTTTGTGGCCTGGAGCAATATACTCATTTTTCCCTTAATATTCCATTTTAGCTTAAATTTTTACTGTGTTGAACAGAATCTGGTTTGGTTTTAGAAAACACTGTTCATGGAGGCTGCTACACTCATTTTACTAACAATGAGAACAGGAAACACACCAAAGTACTAGCAAAAATCTAGTCAAGTCCACTGATTATTGTGTGTGTGTGTGTGTGTGTGTGTGTGTGTGTATAAACAGGTAAGAGGCGTTCTGTCAATAAGACTGAGCAACAGGGATAATAATAGTATTTAAAGTTAAACAAAATTAAAACATTATTAAGGCATTTTTCTGATTGAATTTCTGGCATTGAGAAGCATACAATAAAGGAGCTTTCATGCTGACCCAAACTACTATGAAGTCTGTTTAAAGAAAACTTTACATATACATTTAAAATATGCATTAACAAAAATAATTAAGATAGTGATAATTTCAGGCACTTGACACTTATGCTATAGAAAAAAAAGTGAATTCTCCGCTGTAAATCCCTTATAAAATATGATCTTAAAAGGTGCATTAACATCATATCTACTGGCAGACTCCTCTTCCCCAAATAGACATTATTTACCCTATCCTGAGCTGAGTGGTCCAGGTCTTCGGCTGAATGAATGACTATAAATATTCTGGGATTATAACTGGAAACTACCATAAAGCATTTGTTTTGGCCGTTTAACCTCAGCACATCTAGGAGAAACTTAAGACATTTATATTTCCATTCCCAAAGAAAAGGGAGAAAACTATTTTTTGTGGATATCAACACAGGAGAAGGGGAAAGTGCCCATTATTGATTATTTACAAGGTATCGTATACTCTTCTTGGCTTTGTGCACTAAGTCATTTAATCCTAGCAATCACCTTAGTGCGTAGATAGTACCAACCCTGTTTTACAGGTGAGGACACTCAGAGAGACCAAGTGACCAAACCTAGGTCACACAGCTAGTGGTGCTTACACAGGCACTCAAAGACAACATCATACCCACTAACATAAATTTGGATTGGAGGCTATTAGGAGCTGTTTCTTGCCTCTCCCAAGAACTACAAAAACACTTCAAAAGCCAAATATCACGTGAAACAGATTGTTTACAGATTAAAAATAGAGAAACATTACTTAAAAAAAAATACCACCTTTCCTAACAGATTGTACCTAGTGAAGTATTTTACTTATAAGGTATTCATGTATTTTAGCCATAATTGGCCTTATGAAATAAGTACATATATGTTTATTAAGCATTTTTCTATATAACAAGCTCTCTAGCAAAATAAACACATTTCTACATAGCCCTTTGGGATAGATTTCATAACTTTATCTATAAAAAAAGATATGCCCTGACAAAACCAATAAAACATTATGTCTCCTTCCCATACAAGTGAGACTTGTGTCTGTTTAGACTGTCCCACAGTTGGTTTGGTGCTTTCTCTTGGATCTAGCACATAAGCTAAAAACTGATGAGCATAACTACAATTATCATGTTCTGGAGAAATCTTGGCCATCCATTTAAAAAAGGAATGATGAAATTTCAGTTGTACTCCTCAATGGCAGTTGAACACCCATTCCTTTTATGCTTTTTGGTTTCTAGTAAGTGGTTTTGCCTGCTATCAGGAAAAACTTGATTCATGCCCAGCTCTCCTATATTATAAGCAGCTCCAGAACTCTAGGCCCAGGACAACAAAATGTGAGTAACTCCAAACCAACTATTAATAGTAATTAAATCTGTCTGTATATATTAAAGGCAGATTGAAAAAGTTTTGACTACTGATGTCTTACCTCAGCGATTCTGTTTAACACTTTAAATAGTTTAAAACACTGATGAAGTCATAAATGAGATTAACAAATTAAGTGGTTAATTTTCTTCCTATACTTCAATTTTTTAAAAAAATTAACTATATGACACTTCTTTGTTATGGAAGATCACAAACATTACAAAAACAACAGTGCTTAAAATATATCTGTAACTAGCTTATTGGGTAGTCAAATCTCTGTGGAGCTATTATATAAACTTTAAAATAGTTTTTTCTCCAACCACACTTTTTCATTTGTGTTATGCCAAATTTCCTTGACATATCCCTTAAGGAATCTTGGGGCAGATCTCACTGATTTCTGGTCACTTTTAGTTATTAGAAGTCAGACCAACAATACACTTCAACCTCATATTAAATATAAATCTTGCCCTTTCCCTCAGCATGGTTTTGCACAGATTTACAGTGGGGAGGGGTGATGTCTGTATTCCGAACCTTCTCCTCATCTCTTTTTAAGGTCTAGCTCTTCTGGTACTGGGAGCTGGGAAGGAGACAGGATTTTATTAGGAAAACGATGTCAGTGGGGCAGGTTTCCTTGGTCCTGCTCTTGTTTGGTTGATTAGTGGTGGTTTGTGCACAGAAGGGGTGTGTGGGCGTGTGTGTTTATGTGGTGGTCCGTATTGTTCTGGTGCCCACTCCTCTTGCAGAGGGGTAGCCCAGCATCTCCTGCTCTGGGTGAAGTATTGTCTCCTTTGGCCTGGAAGCCACCTGGGAAGCATTATAATTTCTGACCTCTTAGAGCACAGAGATTGTGGAGATTCTCCATACTCTCCAGGGACAAGTGGTACCCAAGAAAGGTGAGGGGTCCCCTCGTCTCTTTTTTCCTAGCACACTATACCATGATCCTTAGTTACCCTGCAAGCCTTGGCTCTACCAACAGAAATCTCCTACCTACAAAAAATCTTTGGGAGAGAAAGCAGGCATCAGTGTCTATGTTAATAATACCCTCCAAATTTCCAGGAACTTGCTTACTAGCTCTGCTTTAGTGGCAGAGCAGTGAGTTTTCGGATTTAGCTCAGTAAGCAATTTGCTGGGATACCAGACGACAATACACTTCTGCTGCAGGCACCACCATTCTCTGTGAATGACTCTCTGGAGGTCTCTACACTTGACTGTAATCTAACTAAGGAGAGAACTACTTTCTTCTCTTTCCACTAGATTGCAAATTTCATGAGGATAGGGACTTTGTCTTGTAAATACTGTATCCCTAGTGCCTAGAACACTGCTTGGAACATAGTAGGCACTTAATTAATATTTGTTAAATGAATGAAAAATGGTGAGGCTCTTAGTAATCCTTGGAGGAAGGTGGCTGGCCTCAATTATTGGTGGCTCTCTTTAGGACACGGGGTACTTACCATCTGCTATTTTTAGCTGTGGACTCTAGTGCCAATTCTGTGGCAACAAAAAGTCCTTCCCAACATTGTAGTATTAATACATTATCTATTAACTCTTGAAAAAACCATGTGTGTGGCATTATAAGTAGGTGAATTTGCAGTTGAAGTAAAGTAAAAAGAATATCTGGGAAAACCAGGGTATTTTTCAGCATATTTCATTTACTATATTACAGGATAGTCCCATGCTCCATTACATGTTTATCCTTCATGTCTGATAATACATTTATTTTGATAATAAAGGACTCATTCTTTTCTTAGAAAAATGGTTTCTATCAAAAAATTCTACAAAATGATAAATACAGTTACTCCTTGGGGAATCATGCATGGAACGAACAGTACTGGGAGAGCATCATTCTCACTAGTATCACTGAGTTTGACCGTTTATACAATTTTCTACTGCAGTGACATCACCATGCTTTTCTGATAATCTATACTATCTTCACATCATAAAGATGTAAATATTTACTTTTTAAAAAATCTATAAAATAATTTTAACATACAATAGAGGTCAGCTAAAACCCACAAATCATGAAATTCAGATTGTAATAGATAATTTCTTTACTAGTGAGGCAACACCTAGAAATAAACAAGATTCCTAATATTAATACTTTAGTTTTAAAGCATCTAAATAAAATATTTGCTCTCTACACATCTGATAAAGGGCTGATAACCAGAATCTATCTAGAACTCAAAAAAATCAACAAGAAAAAATCAAACAACCCCATCAACAAATGGGCAAGCGAAATGAACAGAAACTTTTCAAAAGAAGACAGAATAATGGCCAGCAAACATATAAAAAAATGCTCAACATCTCTAATCATTAGAGAAATGCAAATCAAAACCACAATGAGGTATCACCTAACCCCGGTGAGATTGGCCTCTATCAAAAAAACACAAAACAACAAATGTTGGCGAGGATGTGGAGAGACAGGAACTCTTCTACACTGCTGGTGGGACTGCAAATTAGTGCAACCTCTGTGGAAAAGAATTTGGAGATACCTCAGAGAGCTAAAAATAGAAATACCATTCGATCCAGCAATAGCACTATTAGGCATCTACCCAAAAGAGCACAAAACATTCTACGATAAGGACATCTGTACCCGAATGTTTATGGCAGCACAATTCACTATTGCAAGAATGTGGAAACAACCCAAGTGCCCGTCAGTCCATGAGTGGATTATCAAAATTTGGTATTTGTTTACAATGGAATATTACTCAATTATAAGAAATGACAGTGATCTAGCACCACTTACATTTTCCTGGATTAAACTTGAGCCCATTATCCAAAGTGGGGCACCACAAGAGCAAAAGAACGGGTTCCATTTGTACTCACCATCAAATTGGTATTAACTAATCAACACATAAAAGCACATATCAGGACAACATCTATTGGATGCTAGGGAAGGGGGAGGGCAGTGGGAGGAGGGGGAGGAGGGAGGAGGGGACGGGTATTTGTATACACAAGGAGTGCAATGCGCGCTACCCAAAGGATGGACATATTTGAAACACGGACTTGGGGGGAGGGGAACCAAGGGCAACACACGTAACCTAAACATCTGTACCCCATAATATGCTGAAATCAAAAAAAAAAGCATCTAAATATGTAGTTGTTTTAAAATGCTATAGAATAATAATCGTCTGATAACTATTTATAAAACAGTATGAACTAAAAATATGGCAAAACATGTTTTTAAAAAGCTCAAAAAGAAATAATAAATTTGATCAAAGTTCTTCATTCTTACTTGCCACAGAAGACTTAGAAAATAAAATTTACCAAAAAAGAAACATTTTAGCATTCTCGTTTTTAGAAAGGCATGGTTTGTGGCTGAAACAGTATTTTTAGTTTCCCAGCTATTAACAGACAAATGTACAAATTCAATTAAAACTCCATGAAGAGATTCAGATATTTAAAAGGCTGGATGGGAAAAAAAAGATAGGAGGGCTCTTAAGAAAATGTTCAAAATATAAAATCCATGCCTACTTTAATAATAATCAGTCCTGTGCAAATTCAAAAGCAGAATTGCTCACTGAATGAAATCGAAGCTGATAGCATCTACCCTTGTCCTTTCATTAATACTTGTTATAAAATGTGTTCATAAATGCTAAGGTAAAAGAAGATAGAAAATAAGACAAAGTGCACATAAATAAACCTAGCTAGTTATTAACTGAAGTGTGTCCTATAGGAGAACAATCAACTTTCAAATGTAAATGTTTCAAACTTTCAACTTTCTGGATTGGGGACAGGACAATGGTATTTGTGGGTTATGTCATCATCTCAGACTAGACAACTAATATGCATAAATCACTGAAAATAAAGACGAGAAAGTAATATGGCAGTGTCATTTGCAAACAGAGTAGATTAAAAACATTTATTACAAACTAAAATTTTCACTTTTAGATGACTATGGTAAATGAATGATCCAAAAACACTTTATTTTAGTCTGAGAATGGCACCAAGTTAGGTTTTTAAAAATTGTTTTCTGGTATCAACTAATTTAATAGAGAACATGGCATCAAAATTTTATCTTTAATTATCTTGCAAAATGAGTGCATTCTCAAATGCTCCCAGAAATTTTCAGAGCTGGGGCTGGACCAAGCTGCCACCCCTTCCAGAGACAGCAAGGCTTTGTCTTGATCTTCTTGAGCCAGACCCCTGCTTCCTGAGTGGCCTCACTGCTAATGTGGACACAGAAGTAGAGACAGAGAACTGATGTTGGGGGACTTCACAGAGAATGGCCGATTTCATTTTGCATCTACTGGGAAGCTGGGAGACTGTGATCACGAGTGGAAACTTGGGGATTAGAATTTGAGCTTTGGCTTGAATAATACACATTAACATGGAACAGTTTCACTAGTAAATCTTTACATTTTATTTTATAAGATGAAATTTTAGCTCAGTCTTAAAAAGTCCATTTTAATAAGGATAAGAGGAAAAACGCATCTTTAATTACTGACCAAATGAAAGACATACTGTTGGTATCCCTCCTGTGGAAAAAGTAATAAAATAGCTATGAGGCTGTTAGATTCAATGTGTTCTTGAGGAACTTTCCATAAGATGTTGTTAGCAAGTGACTGAGTAAACTGTTATTCAAAGAATAGCTTATCCACTGGATAATTATTCTGAAATTATTTTGTATTCACACACAATATCATGTAACTCTCGGTCCCAAATACATGACCCAACAGACCTAGTGATGAGCACCTAGTACTTGGTACCAATAGATACCAGAATTCTCCGAAGCATTTTTATGCAAGAATATTGTGAGTGAAATTTCCCTTACCTTATTAAATTCAGAGCAGAGGTACAATACCAGAAAGAATAAACTAATTTTGAAAAATACTGCATGCAAAGGAATTACCTTCAAAGTGACTCAAATATTGCAAGCTGGTCCATACACATTGCCCTGGATACCCACAATTTACCTCAGTTCTTCTAGCATATTTTCAGTTAGGAATGTCCATTAGAATGAACTTTTTCCTGCTATAGTTCTTTTAACCAGAGTGCATGATCTTGTAAGTCTGTCAGGCCCACCCTAACCCTGGCATCGCCAAACCACACATCTCTTCTAATCACCCGCTGTGAGAAACAGGCATTGCTCTGATCACAGCATTCTTCTCACAGGTGTGCTCACTGCCTCATTCCCCCTCGTGGCCTTTGTAGCAGGCCACCCTCACTCCCACAGTCTGCTTCTATTACAGTCAGAAGAGCCAGCTGTGCTGGACCGTGCTGCCAAAAGAAGGGAGAGGGACTCTTAAGTATTGAGGCAGTTGCAGGTTCTGTTACCTATCTTCTGACATTTCAATCACCAGAAATTCTCTCTCACTGGTCTTTAATGAGTGTCATCCTGAATTATACCAACTAATATTATAATAAAAAGGACATATTTCCTACCAGGCAGTTTTGCTAGGTTGACAGCAGTGAAAGTTTTCCCATCCCTTAGCAAATCTCTGCTCTGAGTACAGAAAACAAAGGAGACACGGTTTATAGACTCTTATAGTGGGTTTTTAAACTTGCAGAGTGACCAAGTATTGAATAATTGGTAAACCACTTTGTAAAATCTTTTAAATTCCATCAAGAAATTAACTTATAGAATACCTGAGGGATAGTAGCAAAGGTGGAATCAGTCGAATAGAATAAAATTAAACCATCCTAAATCAACTGCATCATAACCAAAATGACTTCCGAATAGGGAGGCAGCTTCTGAAAAGGGTGGGGGTGAAGTTAAACAGCTTGACTGGCTGAGGGAGTCTAAAGGTTTGTAAAGGATGGCAGGCTTCCAGCTCGATCACTGGTCCCTGAGAAGTCAGGAAGATGGGCCACTATCAGATCAACAGTATCTGGAACTGACACAACATGAGGCCACTGAGCTCCACGGATATGAATAGTGGCATCTACTGAACCCCTCTCACGGGGCAAGATTTCAGCCTCTCCGGGTGGGCGAGGTCGCTGGCTATAGGGCACCCTCTGGTGGCCAGATTTGGCACCACAGACTTTCTGCCTTTGAAGAGAAAAGACCTGCTTTTCATTTTTTAAAAGATGCTCCCCGACTTACGATGGGGTTACAGCCCAATAAACTCATCATAAGTTGAAAATGTCATTTAAGTAAAAAATGCATGTGATATACCTAACATATCAAACACCATAGGTTAGGTGTTAGATGATTTTGCCCAGCCTTCAGTTGGGCAAACTTTATAATAAAGCGCTGACAGTCTCATGTAATTCATTGAATACTGTACTGAAAATGAAAAACAGAATGGTTGTATGAGTACTCAAAGTATGGTTTCTACTGAATGCATATCACTTTCATGCCATCGAAAACTAAGTTGAACCATTATAAGTCGGGGACTGTTTCAAAACCTTTTCTACACAAGGAATATGCTGGGCTATGGGCAGGTGGGAAACTACTTATTAGGTGTACGTATGGCACCCAAAAAGTAAGCTATTATAATGATTCAAAGACAGAAAATGTTCCACTGAATGTGTTTAAAATCCCATGGTTGCAGCTACTTAAATGAAAAGATCTAGTCAGTACTTAGCTATTTAAAATTTAATTCTTTGCAGGCACTTACTTCATAGGAAATATATATATAGATTCATATTGCTATAAATACCATGTACATATAATAGCTATCATGCATTGAGTGTTTACCACTGGCAGACGCTATGCTGTTATTTAATAGAAAATAATTCTATGACATAGAATAGGTGATATTACCATTTTTCAGGGTTTAAATTTTCAGAAGCACCAAGAGTTTAAACTTCAAGACATTTAGCTAATAAAGGTGTGTGGTCAGGATTTGAACCCAAAGCAACCTAATTTCAAAGCTGGCACTTTTAAACACTGCGCTTACAATTAAAGATACATAGTTTATTAGCCATAATATATTTTTCCAAAAAATAGAAGGGCTTCTGAACCTTTTAAATTAGGTTCAGATTAGTATAGACTTGCAGGTCAATGATGGTTAAAAACTAAACTAAAACCCTATGCCAGCTGAGTGCTCATTTTTTAGAATATTTATTCCAATACTCCTTACAGTGGGGAGGAGAGTTTATAATGGGCCATAAGAGCTTGAGATATAATATTTTTCAAATCATATTTTATAGTACTTTATAATTTACAAAGCATGTTTACATACATTATGCCAGATGGACATAATAATTCTGTGAAATGGGGCAGATAATTTTATAAATAGGTATTATTTTTACTTTACAGATGAGATTAACGAGGCTTAGAATAAGAAACTTCCTTAAGTAACACAATTCCCTCAAAATCTAAGATGTCCTAAATGATTGAATGTTCAATGAATTAGCCTAGGTCTATGGTCTTTACCCTCTGTTATACAAAATAAAAATGAGATTTTTCACAATAAACCAAAAGAAAATTCTATTCATGGTATAAAATTTGGTTTCACTTTATTTCTATTTTATCTACAATAAATAATTCCACAGTAATTACTATTGCGGAACCAGCAAAAACCCACATAAGGAGGAAATAAAAATCAGAACATAAAAAGCCATAAAAAAGAGAATAAGAACAAGTATGGATCATAAAATCCACATTGAGTTAGAAGCAAAATGGTCCAAAAATTATGAGATTAAGATCAATGATTACACAAAGCACTCAGCATTTCTGTAATTCTTTAATTTTGTAAAGTGCCTTCAAAAATTTGTTACTCTTTTATAATCCCTAAGAGATCACTCTGAGACATAATAGCCTTTACATGGCAGATCAAGAACATTTCAAAAGTACTATGAAAGTAAGCTATTATTTTTGTTTAAAAGAAAACATCTTGTGATTCTAATCACAACACAAAGCCCTAAATTCTTTCAGAATATAAAGCAACGCCATCTACAAACACTCCTGCTGCACCCATCCTCCACACCCCTGACTACAGGCCAGATCACCCCCGAGTGGTCTTCTCAGAAACCTAACTGCAGTTATCTTTTTTCTCTTGTGCATCTTCAAACTGTCTTAGTCTTTACCATCAACACAAAATACTTTCTAATAGTTCCCATCTTAAACAAACAAACCAAGAAAAGTACCCTGCCTTGATTCCCATCTACCCCTCCAGTTGTCACAATTCCATCTCTCATATTTTGGACGTCAAACATCTCAGAGGTATGGAGAAAATAGTCTTCACTTTTAAAATTGGTAATCGAACTTCAACTCACTCCATTATTGGCTTCTGTCCCTCTCATGCTCTCCAAACTGCAAATGAATTCTTTTTAGTCTCTTATCTTATTTGACCCCTTAAGCTACACTTTACACTTTGTGTACACCTACTTTCTTGAAACCACCTTCTCTTGGCTCCTAGAACACCAGACTTTCTTTTTTCCTAACTTATGGCCACTTCTCATTCTTCTTTATTGGCTTCTTGTTCTCAACTCCTAAATGTCAGAACTCCTCAGGGCTCTCTGAGCTTTTACTATATACTCCATTTCCTAGGCATTTCCTCATACATTCCCTTGGCTTTAAATCTGATAGCAACTCTCATATTTCTATTTGTAATATAGATCCGTCTTCTGTGTTCCAGAACTTAGTAATTCTATTTAGGTGTCTCATGGACACTGCAACATGCCCACATCTGATAGAGACCCTCTAACCTGTTTGTCTTTGAACTTTTCCTATTTCACTAAATAATTCTTCCTCCATCCATCTAGTTGCTAATGCTAAGAACCTACTCTATTCAAATGCTGCCATGCTACCATGTTGTTCATGCTGCCTTCCAGTGTATCTCAAATCTATGTGCTTCTCTTCATCTCCACTGTCACCTCCCCAGTCAAAGCCTCTTATCTTGAGCGGGCTGTTTCAATAGCCTAACTAGTTTCCTTCTTTTATTCTTGCTTCCCTCTAATTCATTCTCCATACAGCACCCAGAATCATTGTTTAAAAATGTATATTAGGTCATGTCATGTCCCTAAGACCCTTAAATGGCTGTTAGTTGCACATAAAATCCTAATGTGGCCTTGCATGAATCTAGCCCTGCCCAGGTCTACAGCTTCAGCCTATGCTACTCTTGCCATCACTCCTATGTTTTCATCATCACTGATTCTCCTTCAGTTTCTCATATTCACCCAGCTCTTTTCACACTGAGTAGGGAGTACAATGGTCAAAAACTTAAGAGGTTAAGATTAGTGATTACACGCCTTTCATTTGCTTAGAATGTTTTTCCACACCCCCCACGTTGACTACAAGTCTTTGTTAACACAGTTTTTCCTACTGAGGACATTCTTTCCTTTATCTCTGCCTGATGAGGACTGAGCTTAAATGTCATCTCCTCCATAAAGTCTTCCTGGTCAAGTTTTCTCTATAAAGAGTGAGTTACTTTTTTTCTCTATATACCTAAAGATAACTTTGCATATGCCTGTTATTTACCAATGCGTTGTAATTATTTTTTAAAATCTCTATCACACTAGAACTGTATAATGTGAGATACTTAAGTATAGGGCCTTATTCTGCAGATTCTCAAATTTAGCAGGTGCCTAACAAATGCTAATTAATTAATAGCCAGAAATAAGCATAAGCATATCCCCATACTCTCAAAGCTATCCTAGCCTCGTAAATCTCTAAAAGTGTTTTTTTGGATCTACAGTTCATCTTAATTCTACTTAATTTTGAAGTAGAATTTCATCTTGGCCAGACACTGAAAAACTTGAATTCTGAAGAATCAGCATTTGATTTTTTTTTTTTTTTTAAAGAGCTGGCTATCAAGAGAAAATAGTAGATGTTATTATTCTGGTAATAATAGTAGGGATTAACAATGGATGATCCAGTATCATTCAATCTATGACTCATCAATAATCCCTTAATAATAAAAGCCATCTTACATTGCAAAAACCACCATGGGAGATTCTATTTATCAATTTATTAGTGTTTGCCATTACCATAGCATAGAGATATTCAGAAAAACAATCCAATATTAATCATTAAAGATGTTACTGTGATGAAGTTTCTTGAAATCAGAGTTCATCTGTATATCCATATGCAATGAGTTGAAATGCCTTAATCAATTTATTGGTTAGCACAATTCCCAAACCTTATTAGGAACTGCAATTCATATGGTTGACATCTCAACGCTAGATAGAAGCCAGAAGCTTTGTAGACTTTCAGGATCCTGTGTCTGAAAGGCCAGTGTTTAGATGTGTGTATGACCTTGGTCAGAAGCACCAAGACCAGAGGTCGCAAGAGGAGAGATTGTAGAATACCCATTTGTATAGAGAAATAATGGGTAGAGGAGACAGTGACAGCAGAGATGGCCTATGTTGTTTATTTTAAAAGTCTTTCATTTTCTACCATAAGCAAATCAATTTTAGAACTAAAACAGATCTTTTACTAGATTGTTCTGAAGGCAACTATTTTTTTGGAAAGTACAAAATCATATTATTAGAAATTAATCCACAATAAGATTGAATAAAATTTGTTAAAGATCAGACTCTATGCAATGTCACAAAAATGAAGTCTGAGCCGAAAACACCATGCACTTGAAATACTTAAAAATAAAAACAGACAAATCTCTTAAGGAGGTCCTTTAAAGCATCATCTGACATCTACACTATGATAAATTCAGCAACCAGTTTAAAGAAGTAAAACAAAACATTGTCACCGTGCCCTGTGGGCTAAAACTTTGAGCATCTTATAAAGCGGATTTAACAATGACAATCTTTCTTTTTTTGCCAAGTGCAAAACAAATAATGCTATTTCCTCCCCTAGAATTTCTTGCTTTTTCTGCCTATGATTTTCTCAACTCACCCCCAAGTGGCACTACATAAAACAAACAAAAAACCAAAAACACTTATCCTCCCTCCACAACAAAACATTTACAATGTCTGAGATGTCATCCAAAATTACTTCACATATAAAGGATCAGGAAAATGTGATCCACTTCGAACAGAAACCAACCTTGATACGACCTAGATATAGGAACTAACAGGACTTTAAAGCAGCTATAATTATACTCAGGTAAGAGAAGATACTCATAACGAATGAATAAATGAGAAATCTTGTCAAAGAAACAGGAAATACAATAGCGACAAAAAATTTTGAAATTTTAGAACTCAAAAATTCAATATCCCCATTACTTGATAGGCTTAATAGCAGAAAGATGACAAAAAATTGATTAGAAAAAGATCAATTGAAATTATCCAATCTGAAGAAGGAGAGAAAAGATAAAACAAAAGAAGAAAACATAAACAGAGTTTCAGGACCTTGTGAATAATATCAAAAGATCTAACACAGACCTTCTTTGGAGTTCCAGAAGGTGGAGAATGAAACAATGTGGCAGGAAAAAATATCTGCATAAATAATAGCTGAAAACATTCCTGAATTTTGCAAAAGACAAATTTATAGATCCAAAAAGCTCATCAACTATAAAGAGGACTTAAAACAAGATCAATCACAAAAATCTATGCCTGGGTTTGATAAAAACCAAAAATAAGAAAAGGTCTTGAAGGGTGACAGAGAAAAATGACATTTATACAGGAGAACAACAATTTGAATCATCAGACTTTTCTTTAGAAAATATGAAGTCCAGATGACAAGTGGAACAATATTTTTAACATTCGGGGGTGGGGGGGGGCAGGAAGCACACTTTGTTTTAAATACAGGGACACAGAGAGATTAAAGTAAATGGATGTAAAGATTTAACATGTAAACAGTAAACACAAGGAAGCTGGAGTGACTATAGTATTAATATGAGGCGAAAAAAGCATATCACCTGCCTAGCTGCCACAGTATGATTTCAATAAAAACAAGAACACTCACGAAGAGCAAACAAAAAAACTCTCTTCAAATGTACCATGGCACTGAATTCAAACTGTGTCAGATAATCGAGATGACAACGTCTCTCTTTAACAATCTTGACCAGCATATATCACAATGACTACAGAGGCTACCAAAAGGAAATCCAACCTGGTGTGCTCTTCACTACTGTCCCCCAACCCCTGCAATGAAATCAAACAAAATTAATAACCTACTAAATCAGAGATTCTCTGTTTGGGGGAAAGATTCAGGCTTTGCTCTTGCAACAAAGTTGGTGAGGGAAAACACATTCATTCATGTACACACACATGCAAATATAGCAAAATGTTAATAATTGTTGAGTCTAAGTGGTGAATGTTTAAGTGTTTGCTGTACTATTTTTCAGCTTTTTGAATGTATAAAAATTTTCATGCTGAAAAAATGTTGGAGAAAAGTTAGCTAGAAGAGTTTTATTCAAAATACTCTCCCCTCTTTCCTCTATATTTAGATAATACTCTTGTTGGGGGGAATTTCAGGGTACCAACTACATCTTTTGAAAAAGAACCTCACGTGATTCTGATATACATCAACGACTGCCAGAAAATCCACACAGATAAACACTAGAACGAAGGCTAGGACTTTTTCTGGTTTGCTCACTACTGCATCTGGCACACAGAAGATTTTCAAGGAATATTTGTTGAATGAGTAAATGAAAAATACCTACCCTGGATATTTAAGAACTTGGTAAAATTCCTAGACTTTATAATCTCAAGACAGGATTTCTTAACATAAATTCTTAATATTATTTGGAAAAATTGTTGGTCAGCATACATTTAGTATTTTTTCAATGATGGAATAAAATTTTGATAATCAGGTTTCTCCTCTACTTGTCACTTAGGAGTCCTCCACAGTAAAAAACATTTAAAGTTACTGAAGTGTAACATTTATTCAACTAAAGGTAGTTTCATACATTTCTCACACTTTCCTTGAGCTAACATCAAAGATTAATTTAAAAGGTCATGAAGGAATTCAAATTCAAGGAATTCAAATTTCCAGCTTGCCCCATCTTGACATTTCAAAATAAATGTAAACATATACTAATGTTATTTCATTTATAGCATTCACCTTTCCAAAGGAGCTCCAGAAGAAAACAGCCTGCAGGTAGATTTTTGACAAGCAAGTCTTGCAGATGAAATAATATAGCAGTCTTTCAGATCAGTTATATACTTTAAAAGCATTATTTCTCCCTCAATAAAAATAAATCTGAAGGTTATGAATCCTAAGAGCAAATAAGTTCAAAGCCAAATGTTCCCAAAACAATTTTATATAGGTCTTTCTAAATGTTCTTTATTAAATTTTAAATGAGAACAAAAATAAGAGACAGTTAAGTGTTTCTGTGGGTCCTATGAAGAAACTATATAAAGATTTAAAAACATATATACAAAATACAATTTGTAAATGAGGGCAGGGATTAGGAATGTCTAGGATGGATAAGGACTTGTTTTCTGGTATTTAGGTCACTTCGTCCCCTAAGAGATGGCTCTCAGAAGTTAAGTCTCCACATTTGCTCAGCGGTGATTTGATTAAATGACCACTATTCAAACAGCACTCTCTTAGAGACTCTGTGCGTGACCTCTAACTGCTTGGTGCCTAACTCTCCACATATGCCAAACAGAAAAGAATAATTGCTAGCTAACCTCCCAGCAATTCTAGAAGATTTAATGAGACAGGGAGCCAGACCTCCATGGTGAGTCGATTATTCCCTGGGTAGAAGTTATGTTATTTGTGAGGTGCTGTAACTTCAAGGATAATAGAGTATTGTACAAGCATTACAAATAGCTATTTCTAGATTTCCCAAAGTGTTTACATGAAATCTTTCAGAATATACTCGTTTAGTAACAAATGGTGTAATATTTTATAAAACAGTTTGAGTTTGACGGAATAAGATCATACAGACCTTATACTGTTGTTTCTCTTTTGATTATTAATGAGAAAGAATACCAATCCTTTAGGACAAATGGGTTTAAAGGAATAGACAGATAAGGAGGAAGCTCTCTAACTGAATCCAGACCTATTAATATGTCCTGGTACCATGAACTACATATTTCACTGAGCCGAGTCCAGAGTCCACTAATTTCAGCTTGCCCAAGGCAAGGTTAGGATGCTGTCCTGGTAAGAAAAGATAAGAATCTGCTCATGAAATCTAATTTAATTCTTATAAAGAAATGGGGCCCAATATTAATTTACATGATTAATAAACACATAAATAAAGGCAGTAACGAACACTTAATTTTGGATTAGTTAAGTCACAAGCTCTTTAAATACTTCACACAGGATGGTCATGCTCTCAAAAGTTAAAAAGGATAAAATTGATTTTTTACGCCAGATTAGTCACACAATATTAATCATATAAAATATTTCCCTGAAAGTCTTGGCATAAAAATGGGCTGATGTGTTCTGTTGTGGCTATTTTTTTTCCAAAGTAAATTTAGATTTGGGGGGGGTTAGAAAGCAATCACAAATTTCAAAATCAATAAATTCATGTTGTTTTTAAGGCAGTAAATACACAGGTCTGCCAAATGCTGCAGGAAATTGATGTGCAATCTGTCTGGCAGCTGGACCATGAGAAAAAAATTGTAGAAAAGACCTTAAAATAACTAAGACTCTGAAGGCTCAACAAACCTTGTTTTAGTAAGACAATTTTCCTGGTTCATAAAAAAAGATAAGGAAGTAAAAGGCAGGATAACCAATTTAATTTAGGGTGTGTTGAATTATCTTGGGTATCTTAAATTGGTACTTAATTTGGGCCCGGGCTCATAAGAAATGGTTTAACATGGTGATTAAGACCAGCTGCTAGGTGGCATGGGTTTAAATTATCCAGCAGAATGCAGGGGTATGTCTGAAAACAGGGGCTAGGACAGTCTCCAAAAAACTAAGATTCTTACCTCTGTTCAGTGAAAATTAGTCAGTTTTTTATTACCTTCTACTGATTTGGCTTTGAACATTAACAGAGTGAATGAGAGGATTTAGTTGTCTAACATATGTGCCACCATTGCTTAAAGATTTAATATAGTCCTCTTTATTCTAAGTCCCACAATTTTTCAAAAAGACCAGGAAGCCATTTAAACAAAAAGTAATTTCCTTCCTACAAATACTGGGGGAGATGCCAAACTTTGTCATTAAAAATAGTTCTAGTTTGATACCAAAGTATCATTATGAATACTTTGAGCAGAGGCACTGACATATTTTATTTTATTGTTTACTTAAAAATTACAAAAGTAGTACATATTCAATGAAAAAATTCAAACAATACCAATACAAAATGTAGTAAACAGTGAAAGTGCACCTCTGACTCTCCACCCCCCACTCCAATTCATCAGGGAAAACTACTGTGATTTGTTGTATAACTTCCACACCTTTTCCCAACACAAACACACACACGCACACACACACACACACACATGCAAATATTAATGTTTTTACAAAAATGCAATCATTTTTTTCTGTCCCACAACTTGTTTTCGTTTCATTAGGGAATATATCATGGATAGTCTTTTATATCTGTACATACAAATCTATTGCTTTGTTTTTAATGGGGGCAGATATATTAATATATATGCACACACATATATATTTAATTGCTAAGTTCTTTCATTTGTTCATTTATTACAAACCTTTACTAAATGGCTTTACTAAACAGCTACCACGTTTCAGGTATAATACTAGGTAGGTATAATAATTGCGGCAGGGGTGAGCGGGGACACGACAACGGCACGTGCTCCCAATATAGAGGAGGAGGATTAGAGAAGACTTCCTAGAGGAGGTATACCTAAGATTAGTCTTGTAGGGTAGATACAAGGTAGCTTGGTAAAGAAGTGAGTGAGCAGTCCACAATGAATTAGAATATAATAGTGTACGTTTATGGACTTTTTATACCTATATATGTACTTTCAATGTGACTGAACTATTTCACCTTATTTTACTGTTTAAGGTAAACATGAGAGTGCCGAATCCTAACCACTAGACCACCAGGGAGGCTTGTTTAAGGTAAATATAAAGAAAATAACACTGGAATTAGATTTTCAATTGTGCAGTTAATAATGAGTAGTCTAAAAAATACCATATATAATAGAAAAGGTAAGATTTAAAATTTTAAGACACTTATGACTTAAAGTACTATGTGTACATACATAATACATATATGTACATGTGTATATACGCACATACACAAACTATAGCATATTGAATATTGAAGAATAAAATAAATCTGATCTTTTTTGTTATTCTTGACAAAAGTAAACTTAGTTATTTGATTTATCTAGAAGAATTTTATTTATACATCCAGCGCTTTAGTTGCAGTACAGGAGATAACCCATACACAAATACTCAATTTGTATTTGACAAAAAACCATTACTGTTGCCCTAGAAGCCAGATTCATTTTAGTCATCCAAATTTGATGGAGTATGTTTTATGGACAAAGTATTACATGAAGCTCTAGAAAACAGTCATCTGAAGACACATCCTTATTCTCAAAGGACTTCCAAAGTATTATCAAGAACACACAAAGAAGCATACAAAAGCAGCACATAAAAAAGAGATTAATTACAACTGGTGGACTTGAGGAATGTTTAATAGACGAGAGAGGTGTAAGCTGGGTGAGACTTCAACTAGCAATGCAGGAATGAAGTGCACTGGAAAATAGCACAGAAAGGCACAAGCAAATAGCACAGACAACTGCATAAGTAAAGGCAAAGAAGTAGGAGGCTGCATGCACATGCAGAGGATAATGAAGTGGCAGGGTAAGACTGGAGGTTAGAGGGCACAGAGGAAGCAGGAGTGGGAGATGAGGCTGGAGAAGTCAATGGGGCAGATTATAAAACAGATTAGCTACATTCCAAAAAGTTTAGCATTTATCCTACAGGAAGTGAAGAGCCATCAAAGGTTTCTCAAAGGACAATGATGCATAAATCGGAATGGAAAAGAAGACAAGAAGAGGTAGACAGAATAGGGGCCTATGGCAATGCTGTAAGGAAGAGGTAATGTTGAGCTGATTAAGGACAGCAGCAGTGGAAACTGGAAGAAAAGCCAAAAGACAAATTTTGCAGGCAAAATGATACAGGGAAAGGAGCCTGGGCTCCAGGAAGCCCTGGATTTGAATTCTGGCTCCTCCAAATACCTGTTTTCTGGAGTCGGGGGCAAGTTTCTTAATTCCTTTAAGCTATAGGTTCTTCATCTATAAAATAGGAATAATGCACCTGCCTGTGTGGAAAAACTATGAGAAAATAAAAAGTTGTCTAGCTAAATCATGTCCACATTTATTTACTCAGCATCATATGATGATAAAAAGAAGAATAAAATGTAGCTCCTATTGGATTGGGGAAACAGATATACAAACAACTAAAGTGACAGTAATATAATGTGATCAGACCTATAGTAGGAGTAAGAGCAAAAACAGGAACACAGAGGATAGTGTGTAAAGGCACTAAAGACTGTGTAAAAATTAAAGGAATCAATGAAGTCTTAATAGAGGTGATGTTTGAACCAGGCTACTCACAATTTTTAGGTGTTTTATTTTCACCTTGAATTACCAGGTTCCCCACTTTACCACATAAATTACAATACACAACCCCTAGGAGAATAGTGTGTGTCACTTGAATTTTAGAGGGTGAAAGGAAAGTCAAGAGAAAGTGGTGGGATAAAAGGTGAGGGAAGGGGAGGAAGGGGAGAGAAAGAAGGGTTAGAGGAATATGAATGAATTGTAGGCAAATACCTTCTCTGGAAATAATACTTGAAAGAAAGTCAGATAATATGTAGATTCCCAGCATGATTCTATGTCAAGGCAGCAAAATTCAAACGAATGAATCTAATGAGTTCCAGGTGCCGTTTAGTAGATGCTTTTTAGTGGGTCGAGCTGAGTTGAGGTGGCTACTGTCAGTGTCAATGCCAAATCTGCATAATTTAATTTTTTTTTTTTTTTGAGACAGGGTCTTGCTCTGTTGCCTGGGCTAGAGTGCCGTGGTGTCAACCTAGCTCACAGCAACCTCGAACTCCTGGGCTCAAGCAATCCGTCTGCCTCAGCCTCCCGAGTAGCTGGGACTACAGGCATGCACCACCACGCCTGGCTAATTTTTTCTATATATTTTTAGTTGTCCAGCTAATTTTTTTTTATTTTTAGTAGAGACAGGGTCTTGCTCAGGCTAGGCTGGTCTCAAACTTCTGAGCTCAACAATCCACCTGCCTCGGCCTCCCAGAGTGCTAGGATTACAGATGTGAGCCACCATGCCCGGCCTAATTTAATTTTAAACAACAAATATACAGACTTTTCTTTAGACTGCATGTATTTGTCTACTGCTGATAAGAGCTAAAATAACTTCTTTCTTGAGAAAATGAGAGAAAACCATGATTGCAAAAATATTTATTTTTTAATCTTTTCATATATTAGGTAATTTTATCTAATTTATTCAACAAATATTTATTGAATGCTTACTCTATATAACTCTATGAACTCTAAGATTCTGTCTGTGTCAGCAGGCCAAATTTTTAAAAAATTTTCCTAGATGATTCAGACAGAGGCCAGTTTAGAAATTACTAATTTAGACAATAATTCAAAGATGGGATGAGAGTTTTATTTTTTCTTTATATTTTTTGTATATCTTTCATATATAAAAGTGACAAAAAATAGCAAGATATATAAAGAAAAAGCTAATCTTCTCTCCCACCTCCATCTTCTAAAAGTAGCCATTGATAACTGCCTAGTTATCAGGACTATTTAGCATACTAATTAGTAAAATGAAAACCAATACCTGTTTTCTCATCTAGACTTAAAAATAGGAATGAGTATAAAAACATTTTCATTTCATTTTTAATTCTTTAGCAAGAAAAATTTTGGGAAATTCAGCCTGGAAATCCTAAAACTAGAAGTAAAGTTAACATACCAAAGGATTTGGGTTCATAGATCAAATAGCATCTTAAGAACCTGGAGGATAGTGTTAATATAGGAAGGCTAAATATGGCATATGAGACTTCCTTTTCTATACTGATAATAAAATAACTAAAAATTATAAAAAGCAATGCTATTATAGATGTTACTTACTTAGCTATTACTCATCTTTTAGATAAAAGCCATTTTTAATACACAAACAAAACAAAGGCTCAACAGACCTTCACTTACATGCTTAATAAAACATAAAGGCAGCACTCAAATGTATGCCTGAAACAAAAATTTTAAAAATAGATACATACATTAATAAAAGATATGTAAATTACTGGCTAAGACAAAAAGGTTATATTCTAAAAGACTAAGCTTTGATTTTGGTGAAGTCACTACATTATTCATTTGTTGTTAGTAAAGTTTCTCTAAAAAGCTCAATGAGACCTACTAATGCTTATTAAATAGTACAAATGAATTATTTCTGAATTCTCTAATACTGAAAATTAGAAGACATTGTGGGAGTGGCAGAAAAGAATGAGAGGGAAAAGTAAAAATAAAAACAGCAAGAAAATAAGATACCTTCCCCCATCAAAATGAATTAAGTTGCAATTTCTGATTCACTCCATTGGATCTTTCTGGCCAGACAGGATTTAAAGAGTTTTAAGAAATGATGTCTTCCTGCCTGTGAGGAGTTTGTGAGAAGTACATTTAACTCCGTAAGTGGAAGTTGGAATGGGAAATAGAACATGATAGGGAACTAAGTTAATCTTGAAAAGGTGTGAAATTGGAGAAAGGCCTAAAAGTCCAATGCAAACATGTTGAAGATAATAATAATTTCAAAAAGGAAATAGTTTTAAGAAAGGGAACGATATTCAGTGTCTTGGTTAAAGGAAATGATCCTAAAAAGTGTTTTGTTGTTGTTTTTTTGGGACAGGAATGGAATGGATTTCATGGATAGAGAAATCAGGGAGACCCACAATGACGTTAAGATTTGAAACTTAGATAAAGAGAGGGGAGTAATTATTAGGTGGCATCTATACCCTCAAGCCTGTACCCACACTTATTTCCTAATTCCTCTGAACCAGACTAACACTTCTCCCTCTTCCAGTCCAGACTTGCTTTCTCTACCAATGCACTGAGTCTCATTCCCTTCTCTTTTCTTAGGAACTTCATTCCATTGATTATCTTCAGTCAATCCCCAAACTCCTGCCATTAGTTCTTTTCTTTCCACACATAAAAATCCTAAAATTTTTCATATCTAAAAGCAAAATAAAATGAAATAAAATCTTTCTTAACCTTCCGTCCTCTTTTAACTATCATCTTGTATCTCTTCTTTCCACAGACAACTCCTAGAAAAAAGCCTACTTCTTTCCCTAGATTCACTCTTCACCCAGAGTTTTAGGTCTCACCATCTCACAAAGGCTGCTACACTTAAAAGCAAAATTGACTTTCTAAATGTCAAATCCAATCTCCACGTTTTAGCTCTCACATGATTCAATTTTGCAGAAGCCTTTTAACACATTCACCTCCTATTTCTGGAAATGTTCTCCTCCCTTAGTATCTAAGACATCACATTCCTTCCTCTGTTGTTGCTCCACAGGGACCCATCTCAGTTTATTTAATATTGCTCTCCTTCTATATTTGTAACTTCAACTATACCAGTTAAAAAATGACCTACAATTCTGAAATCTCTAGCCCAGATCTCTGTGGAGCTCTGATTCTGAATATGTCTAAGCAGCAGCTATTTCTGAATATCTGACAGTACTTATACATTCAAATCAGACTCATCATGTTCCACCTTAAAAAGTCACTATTCTTTAACCTGAATGGAGCCATCCACCCCAATCCTAGTTATCGGGTAAAACATCTGGGAATCATCTGAGATCTTCCTTCTCCCTTACTTCCCAGACCTAATCACTGAGACTATAGATTCCCTCAAAACTTCTAACAGTTCCATTGCCTTCATTCATTTCTCATTTGGACTATGTCATATTACAATAACCTCCTTAATGATTTCTCTACTTCTAATCTCAATCCCTTGCAAGTTGGGTTCAAGAGGAGAGCAGTTCACTGTAATTTTTCAATGGCTTTCAGTTATCTACAAGCTAAACTCTCAGCTTCTCTGAAAGGCATAAGGCACTTGCCTACTCCCCAGCTCCCTTCCACCAATGCCAACTCCCAACTCAATTTCATGCTCCAGCAACAATCAACATGCTTCCTCCCATGCTCAATTCTTCTGTGCATGCTGCAGCACCATTTTTTCCACTTGTCTGTCTGGTACATTCTTACTAATTCTTAGGTATTTTTTTTAAATGCTAACTTCTCTAACAGCATACCCTTTCTCTACCGGTGGACTTTGGTGTTCTTTATATACTCTCAACTGTAGTTTTGAAGATTATTTCATTAAACAATTATCTCACTGCATTATAATTATTTGCAGGGGAATCTTAATTGGCTTAGAATAGGAAATTAAAATAGATATTGTATCCCAGATCAGTAGTTATCAAACTATTGCCCTAATTTAAAAAGTTCTGTAACAACATATGCCTGGAAAGGTCTACTAATTGATTTTAAGCTATTTGGTAGTAAGGAATAAGAGACCATGTATTACTTTTGTTTTACTATTGTTTAGTACAGTATCAAGCACATAGATTTTTAAAACATGCATTGCTTTTGATTAAATCTAATTTAAATTAAAGATCTGCAACATTTACCCAATAAGTATTTCACTGAACAAATATTGTTTCGGCAACTACTATTAACCAGAAACCACTCTTGGTGCTAGGATACAGTGCTAAACATGACAGCCATGATCTCTTCTTCCCTAGAAGAATTTAAAATGTGGAGAAGATAGTATAAAAAGTAATTCCTAAGCTGTATAATGAGAGCTTGACAAATTATGGAAACACTTATTGCGAGATCTAACATATTTTTTTTCCTTGAAAAAAAATCTACCTTATAACAGTGCCTAGAAAGACAGGCAAAGGACAGGTGCATAAACACAGGGGTGATGATGTTACAGAAGCCCAGAAAAACTGACGCGCAGATACTGCAGAAGAGACAACAGCAGGGAAACTGGAGAGGCACCAGGAGCAAAACTGCAAAGGAACTTCTAAGAGAAATTTAAACTTTACACTCCCAGTAACTAGTTCAAATTTTCTCCATGAATCAAACTACTAAATTAAACACATGTTTTCTAAAAGTTCCACATTCCTATATCATAAAAGAAAAAATATTGCAAATAAAACACTTCTTAGGCTTCCTAGAAGAAAAATCCATCCCACAGCACCCATTGTGACTAAGCACAAAGGAAAGAGATCAAACTAGAGATGTTTTACTGGCACATCTCTAGGCTGTGTGAAAATGAAAACAGTTGAGACTTAGGACTCAGAAGTTATCACAGTTCTAACCATGAACTCAGTGTGCAACATATTAAATGTTCACTTTTGAAACAGGAGGAATACATTTTATCTTTTTATTTGGGATAGAAGATTAGATTCTAATCTTTTTTGGTTTTCCATTCAGATGAGCACTATAAGTGGGATCATATTTCTAAATTACAGGTACATTTTTTCTGAAAGTCTGTGAATACTTTAATTTAAAAGCCATGGACAGCAACCTAGAAGAGCTCTGACCATGCGAAATATCTTATAAATAGTTCCATGTGCACTGTTCATCTGGAGTCTCACTAGAGATGGATAATGACCTTGTATTTTGTACTCATTTACTCTGAATTAGCCAAACCTTCTGTTTTTAATTACATACTTAATTCACCTAGCATGGTCTAATTACAGAAAACAAAACATAATTTAAACAAAAGGTGGCCTTGAACTTAATCTATCAAAACACCAGTTAGTTTTAAAAGTTTTCAGTTCTTAACAAACTGCCAAGACATGCAATAGCAATTTTCCGAATGTGATCATCATACACTT
This sequence comes from Propithecus coquereli, assembly GCF_000956105.1. NCBI lineage: Eukaryota > Metazoa > Chordata > Mammalia > Primates > Indriidae > Propithecus > Propithecus coquereli. The sequence continues at coordinate 5,270,410 of NW_012144966.1, read as the reverse complement.
TTATAGCAACAGATTTAATACATAATCAAACATCTGTATATACTTTAAAAACTTGATGTACTGTCTCACTATTAATGCAAATCTGCTTAAATTCTGATAGACCTAAAAAAATCTTAAAGCTAAAGTTCATACTACACAATACTTTTTAAATATCCAAAGTCATTTTGGCCTTGAAATGACAAGTTATCATAACTATGGCTACTTATTTACAAAATGGTCCAGAACTCCATAAACTCATGTTTGGAATTTTCCCTAATTCTTAAGATATCCTATTTACATGGGTTGGAAGACTTATTAAGATGGCAATATTTCCCAAATTGATCTACAGAATCTAGGGATTCAATGCAATCCCTACCAAATCTGAGCTGATTTTCTTGCAGAAACTGATGAGCTAAACCTAAGATTTATAAGGAAGTTTAAGGAATTCAGAATAGCCAAAATATATAGTGGAGTATTAGCCCTTAAAAAGGAAGGAAATCTTGTTACATGCTACAACATGGATGAACCTTGAGGACATTATTTCAAGTAAAATAAACCAGTCATGAAAATACAAATACTGTGTGACTCCACTTATACAAGGTATCTAAAATAGTCAAATGTATAGAAACAGAAAGTAGAATCATGGTTGTTAGGGGCTGGGAGAAAAGGGAAGTTGTTGCTTAATAGGTACAGTTTCGGATTTGCAAGAGGAAAAAGTTCTGGAGCTCTGTTTCACAACAATGTGAATATACTTAACACTACTGAGCTGTACACTTAACAATGGTTACAATGGTAAATTTAATGTGTTTTGTACCAAATAAAAAATATTTTAAAAATAGCCAAAATAATGTTGAAGAAGAACAAAGTTGGAAGACGTACACTCCCCAATTTCAAAACCTACCACAGAGCTATAATAATCAAGACAGTGTAGTACTGGCATGAAGGAGAGGTATATAGATCAATGGAACAGAATTGAGAGTCCAAAAATAAATCCTCACATTTATGGTCAATTGATTGTCTAGAAGTGTGCCAAGACAATTGGTGAGGGAAAGCATAGTGGTTTTAGCAAATGGTGCTGAGACAATTGAATATTGACATGTAATAGAATGAAGTTGGACTCTCATTTCACACCATATACAAAAATTAACTCAAAATAGATCAGAGATCTCAATATAAGAGCTAAAACTATGAGACTCTTAGAAGAAAACATAACTGTAAATCTTTGTGACCTTGGATTAGATAATAGTTTCTTAGCCAGGATACTAAAAGCACAAGTGAAAAAAAAAGAAAGAAAAGAAAAGAAAAAAAGAAAGAAACTAGACTTCATCAAAATTAAAAAAATGTAATGCTTCAAATGTCACCATCAAGACAGTGGAAAAACCCAAAGAACTGGAGAAAATATCTGCAAATAAAATACCTCATAAGGAACTCGTATGTAGAATATATAAAGAATTCTTACAACTCAATAATAAAAAGACTAATAACCCAATTTAAAAATGGGCAAAGGACCCTCATACACATTTCTCCAAAGATGATGTGCAAATGGATAATAAGCACACAAAAAGATGCTCATCATTAGCTATTAGGGAAATGCAAATCAAAATCAAAGTGAGATCCTACTTCATACTCACCAGAATGGCTACGATCAAGATAGCTAATAGCAAGTGTTGCGAGGATGTAGAGGAATTGGAACCCTGCTGGTGAGAATGTAAAATGATGTAGCTGCTCTGGAAAACAACCTGAGAGAGCCTCAAAAGGTTAAACATAGTACTACCATATGATTCAGCAATTCCACTCCTGGCATATACCTAAGAGAAATGAAAGCATGTATCTACACAAAAACTTGTACAAAATTGTTCTCAGCAACATTACTCATAATAGCCAAAATGTGGAAACAACCCAAATGTCCATCAATTGATGAATGGATAAACATAATGTGGTATATTCATCATATGGAATATTACAAGGCCATGAAACAGAATGAAGTGCTGATACATGCTACAACATGAATGAACCTTGAAAATAATATGCTAAGTGGAAGAAACCAGATAAAAAGGCAACATATTATATGATTCCATTTAGATGAAATGCCCAGAATAAGCAAAAATATAGATTTAGAAGACAGAGAGTAACTTGGCGATTGCCTAAAGCAGAGGGTGGAATGCTAGAGGGGAAGAGGCTAGAGGATGATGGCTAGAGGTGCTGCGTTCCTTTGGGGTTAATGAAAATGTTCTAGAATCGACTATAGTCATGGATGCCCAACTCTGTGAATATACTAAAAGTCACGGAGTTGTACACTTTAAATGAATGAATTGTAAATTATGTCCCTATAAAGCTGTTAAAAACACAAACACAATGCTTAGAATATTAAATGACCAAAGTAGGTTCCTGAGAAAGCAGAAAACAATGATGTGAAAGTGAAAGGCTGCAAAAGACTGAAATCTTCACATCTAAATTGTCTTCCAGATTCCTGACTGAAAAGTACTAGAAATATAAGCAATTTGTTTACATTTTAAATATATAACACCACAGACACCTAAACACTGTTCTTCTCAGATAAAAATGTGTGGCTAGTACAATAATAAATAATCAAGGAAGCAGTAGTTAAAATTTTGGAGTAAATTTTCTTAAAAAAAGCAAGTAGGCAAAATTAGAAGAGAAAAAATCACAATAACAGAATATTAAAAATACTCATGTAGAAAATAGTAGCAGCAACCCAAGAAAAATAGTTATTGAATAAGAAAAGGCCACAAGGCTGTGACAGGGTGATTTCAGCTTCGTAAAATGAAAACCTAGATGTGAGTCCATTAAAATGAGAGCTGGGGGACCAAAAGAGAATTCATAAAAAAGCATAGAGGTATGCAAAAGATAGGAAGGAACAGTAATTAGACAGAGCTAAGGCTCAGAAAGCATGGCAGTTTAGGAAGCTAAGGCTCAGAGTGGAATTCCAAAAAAATACATGAAAAAAAAAATCTGCCAAACTTTTCTATCTTTAAATCCCCATGTGAAGATCTAGATTGAGACAGGGATAGAGAAAATGCTGTTACCAAGTCCTTCCCTTCTGTCTGTGGCCTGAATGGGGTGGGTGTGGGGTGGTGCTAGGGCAGGAGGAGGAGGGGGAACTCTAAGTAAGCCGCTAATGAGAAGAAGAGACAGCAGAAACTAGTTCCTGTGTTCCACTCTGTAGTAACATGTCATCTTTACTGTGAGTGATAAAACGGCAGAAAAGGTGAAAACCCTCACTGTGGTAGGTATTATACAAAGCATGACAGGGCCCTGCCCTCCAAGCAATTTTCTTTATAAAATAAATAATTACTTCATATTACTATAATAATTTTTCTTTGTCATTATCTGGAGCATTAGGGAGGGTCTTTTATACCTGTCAAGACCACCAATGACCTCTTTTTTGCTATATATCCAATAGTCAATTATCAGTCGTCATCTTTCTTGAGCTTTAATAGAATCTGAACCAGCTGATCACTACCTCCTTTAGAACACTTTCCTCACTTGGCTTCCAGGATACCACACGCTCCCGGTTATCTTCCTACTGCATTGATTGTTCCTTCTCAGTCTCCTTTGCTAATTTTTCCTCTTCTCCCCAGTCTCTTAATGTTAGAGTGCCCTAAGGATCAGTCCTTAGACCCTGTGATGGGCTAAATAATGGTCCCTCAAGATATTATGTCTCAATCCCTGGAACCTGTGAATGTTACCTCAGATGCCAAAGAGTTTGCAAATGTGGTTAAGTTAAGGCTCTTAACTTACGACCCTAAGAATGGGAAGATCATTCTGAATTACCTGGGTGAGCCCTAAACACAATCACAAATGTTCTGATAAGAGGGAGGTAGAGGAAGATTTCAAAAAGAAGGCAGCCTTGGAAGCAGAGTCAGAGAGAAAAGACGCTACACTGCTGGCTTTGAAGATGGAGAAAGTGGCTATGAACCAAGGAATAAAGCGCTAGATGCTCAAAAAAGGCAAGAAACGCTAGATTCTCCCCTACAGTCCCCAGAGGAAGTGTGGCCCTGCTGAAACCCTGACTTAGCCCTGTAAGACTTAGTTTGGGTTTCTGGCCTCTAGAACCACAAAAGAATACATTTCTATTGTTTTAAGCCACTAAATTTGTGGTAATTTGTTACAGCAGCTATAGAAAACTAACGCAGATTTTAGTGCCTGGAAGTGAGGTGGTACTATAACAAATACCTACAAATATGAAAGTGGTTTTAGAACTAACAACGGGTATGGGCTGGAAGAAATGTGAGGTGTACGACAGAAAATGACTAGATTGTCTTAAATGGACTCTTGGTAGGAATATGGACATTAAAGGCACTGCTGGTGACAGCTCAGAAGGAAGTGAGTAGCATAGTGTAATTCATTCTGGAGAACACATATATCATCACAAACAGAATGTTGGTAGAAATTAACAGTAAAGATGCTGCCAGTAAGGCCGCAGAAGGAGATGAGCAACAATTTATTAGAAACTGGAGGAAACCTACCAATTTTTTGTTATATAATAGCAGAAAGCTTAGGAGACTTGTGTTCTACAATTATGTGGAAAGCAAAACTTGTAAATCAACTTGGATATTTATCTGAGGAGATTTCCAAACAAAGTACTGAAGGTAAGATTTGGATTCTTTTTCTGTTTATAGTAAAATGTGAGAGGAAGAAGATAGATTGAGGGGAGACCTGAGCAAAAATCTAGGCAAAAAGAAACAAGTACTTGATGATTTAGAAAATTCTTAGCCTATCCAGATTTCAAAAGATGTTTAAATTAGGAGATGCACTGTTAGAAAAGCATGTTCTGAAGAAAAGGTCAAGGGTGTGGCTGGACAACCTTTTGCTACTATTGAATAGATTAGGTGTGTGACTCATGGACTCCCTCAACCATCTCAGCAGAAGCCAGGAACAGAGATGGGATTATCCAAGAAAGATGAGCAGACATCCCTCTTGTCTAATGGTATAAATTCCTGTGACATACATAAAAAGCCCACAAAGTTTTTGAGAATGTTATACCAGCAGAAACCCTGCCATCTTGGATTGAAAGAGACAGGGGCAGGATGAAATGAAGAAAGGCTGTTGGACTCCCGGAATTCTACAGGAATGAAACAGGCTGATAAAACTACTTAGCTACAAATATGTGCAATCTTTCAAAGGGAAGGTGACTCAGAAGATGGAGCCTGGGGCCCAGAGGGCAGAGCCTTGAGCCACAGAGGATTACTCCCAGGCCTTGAAACCTAATGGAATTTTCACTACTGGATTTTGAAATTGCCTGGGACCAGTGACTCCTTTGTTCCTTCCATAATTTCCCTTTTGGAATGTCTGTAACTGTTATCCTATGCCTGTCCCATCATTGTATTTTGGGGACAGTGCTATGGTTTGAATGACCCCTCCAAAACTCATGTTGCAATTTAATTGCCATCGTTAGGTGATAAGGCCATGAGGGCTCCACTGTCATGAATGGATTAATGCTGATATTGCATTATTCAGATGGTTTCTGATAAAAGTGAGTTTGGTCACCTCTTGCTCTCTGATACTCTCTTGCCCTTCCACGTTTTGCCATGGGATGATGCAGCAAGAAAGCCCTCACTAGACATGGGCCCCTCAACCTCGGACTTCCCGGCCTCCAGAACTATATGAAAAAAATTTCTTTTCTTTATATTAATAAATTACCCAGTCTGTAGTATTCTGTTATAGCAACACAAAATGAACTAAGACAGATAGATAACTTCTTTTCTAGTTTTATAGGCCCATGGATGAAGAGGAATTTTGTCCCAGGATGGATCATAACTAGAGAATAACACATACTTGATTTAGATGATGAGATCTGAGACATCTGAGCTGAATGAGATGAGATTTTGGGTTGATACTGTAATGTGTTGAGAATTTAGGGGATATTAGGATGGGGTATATGTATTTTGCATGTGGGATAGATGTGAATTCTTGGGGACCAAAGGGTAGACTGTGGTAAACTGTATAATGGTTCCCCAAGATGTCCATGACCTAATCCACAGAACTTAAAAATGTTACCTTACATGGCAAAGACTTTGCAAATGTGATTAAGTTAAAGATCTTGAGATGGGGAGATTATCCTGGATTAACTGGGTGGGCCCTAAATGTAATCTTGGTGTCCTTAAAAGAGGGATGCAGAGAGAAATTTTACACAGAAGAAAAAGGTCATGTGACAGAAGTAGAAAGAGGCAGAGCAGGAGAAAAAAGATGCTATACTACTGGCTTTGAAAATGGAGGAAGGGGCTACGAACCAAAGACTCAAAGAATGCAGCTCTGGATTCTAAAAACCAAAACAGAGCATTTGAAGGAAGTGCGGTCCTGCTGATGGTGTGATTTTTGCCCCATAAAACTTAGTTCAGATTTCTGGCCTTCAGAACTATAAAGGAGTAAGTTTTTATTGTTTTGAGCCACTAAATTTATGGTAATTTGTTACAGCAGCCACAGGAAACTAATATAAACCCCTTCCCTTCTCTATAAATACTCATTCTTTTGGAGAGTCCGTTGATCCCATCCAGTCTCATGACTTTACATACCATCTATATACTGATGATTTCCAAATCCCAGCCTAGACCTCTCTCCTGATCTCCCAACTTATATATACAATTGTACACTCAGTATGTCCACTTGGATGTAGAACAGGTATCTCACACTTAAATTCTGAACTCCTAAGCCTTTCTCACCCAAGAAGCTCCACCCAGTATAGGCAACTCCATCCTGGTTGTTCAAACAAAAAACCTTGTCCCGAATCTTTCATACCTATATTCAATCATTCAAAAATCTTGTTGCCTACATATTCTAAGTTATCAGGAACCTGATCCATTCTTACTATCTCCAGTGTTGTTTGCCTGAATGATTTGCTTCTACCCTTGCCCCACTAGATCAATTCTCAAATGTGGCCAGAGTAAACTTTTTAAAGTTATTCAGTTATAGATCAAGTTATTTCTCTATGACTACATATTTCTTTTAGAATAAATGCCCAAATCTTCACAATGCCTTCAAGAGTCTACCATCTTGTCCACCCTACCACTTCCCCACCCTGCTCTCTAACTTCATTTTCTTATGCTCTGGCCCTCATTTATTCAGCTCTTCCAAATAAATGTGTGACTTTGCTGTTCCTCCAACACACCAAAGGACGCTTCCACTTCAGAGTCTTTGCAATGGCTGGTCCCTCTACTTCGAATGTTATTCCTCCAGATATCCACATGGATCACTCCCTACTTGGTCCTTTACCTCCTTCAAATCTCTACTCAAATGTCCCTTTCTCAATGAAGCCTTCTCTAACCACTCTATTCAATATTGAAAGCCCTCTCTCCCATCACTGGCCTCTTTACCTTATCTGGCTCTTTTTTCTCTCCATAGCATTAATCATCTTCTACTATACTGTATAATTTACTAATTTATTATGGTTATTGACTATTTTCTCCATTAGAATGTATGCTCTGTGAAGGGAGAGATTATTGTCTAGTTTATTTACTGATATATCACTAGTATCTATAACAGTGCCAGATACATACTAGCCACTTTTGGCTATTTTATCCCTTTACAGTTCCATATAAAATTTAGAATCAATATATCAAATTCTACAAAAAATCATTATGACATTATTGAATGAATTTTTTATAATGAAAGTTCACCCCACCTCCAGAAAAACCCTCATAGCCAAGTAGCTATATATGTTACAAATGTAGTCATTTATTATGGAAGCTTTGCAAAGAACCAAAGCACAGAAGAATACACAAAATATGACTTAATCTACATAAAGTTCAAACCGAGTAACATCAAAGAAAATGTTGTTCAAGGGGTGGGTGCAGTGGCTCACACTTGTAATCTCAGCACTTTGGGAGGCCAAAGCAGGAAGACTGCCTGAGGCCAGGAGTTTGAGACCAGCTTGAGGAACATAGTGAGAATCTGTTTCCACAAAATATAGAAACTAAAAAAATTAGCTGGGTGTGGTGGCACACACATGTAGTCCCAGCTTACTCAGGGAGGCTCAGGCAGCAGGATTGCTTGAGCTAAGGAGTTTGAGATTCCAGTGAGCTATGATGATGCCACTGCACTCTAGCCCGGGCAACAGAGTGAGATTTTATGTCAAAAACAAAAAACAAAAAACAAACAAACCACATCTGGTTAGTAAAACTACAAGGAAAAAAATGGAAATATAATAATAACTACAAATCAAGGACAGCAAATACTTGTATGAGGAGGGGAAGGGACACAATGGGAGTGTCTAAGAAACTGTAATTCATATTGCTTAATCGAGGTGGTAGATATTTGGGTATATATGTAATTATTTTTTTAAACTGCACATACAATGTTTGGTGTACAAGATTTATGAATATAAATGGAAATAAAAAACGTATAAAAGGTAAAGGTAGAGACAAATACAAATAAAAGCAACTACAGAAATACAAATGTAGTTTATGTATATTAAGTCTTAGGTCAAATGTTTTTAAATGCCACATGCTGTGACAAAAAAGGTCATAATTTATAGAAAGGGAATGTATGTATTTTCCCTAATTATTTTAATATAAAAAATTTCAAATATCCATAGAAAAGTTAAAATAAAAGTATAACAAACACACCCATATAACTCCTGCCTTCATTCAACTATTGTTAACATTTTACCATATTTGCTTGCTTGCTTTCTACACACACACACACACACACACACACACACACACACACACTTTTTATTTTGAACCATCCGAAAACGCATATAAAGGGCATCATGGCACTTCACACCTAAATACTTCAGTATGTATCTTCTAAGAATAAGGACATTATCATACATTACCACAGTACTACTTTTGTACTTAAGAAAATGGATGACAAATCTATAAAATCACCTAATACCCATTGACAAAGAACAGAAAGTTTGGGAAACATTTATAATAAACCTAATTGAAAGTTTACTCATAATAAATTCACTAAATATTCTGAGGGAATATTTATTTGCATTAAAAACTCTCTGAGTTTGTTACCTATGAATTAAGTTTAACTAGGCAAGATGGGTACAGCCAAATTTCCCAACAAATGATACAGCTATTAAATTTTGAAAATCAAGTATCACAACACATAGTTTGACATTAGAGTGAAATATGTGAAATTAGCACAGTCCAGGACAGCTCAAGCTGTATGGTCACTGTAAACATGCTACGAAGAGTTTGGGGTGGTTCTGTTGCAAGGGAGGTTTAAAAGAGACTATGTGAGGAAGTACCAGGCACAGCCAGACCCAGGAAAAATAACAATGTGACAATCCAGACCCCCATGCAGGATTAACGAGGCTCTTGGGGCAGAACTATTAGGTACTCCATCTGATTTCCAATATACAGATTTCACTACCCTAGTATTTAAGGTCCTGAAAAGTCCACTTAAAAATATTTTTATTTTGGACTTCAAGTTACATCTATTCTGCTTTAAGAAACACTTTATATTATCTGTTATTATAGTTGGCAAATTCTTAAGTTAAAGCGATATTACCGTCATCCTGCTATAAGTAATCACCTGTCTACTAGGAAGGTGGAAAGAATCGCTGTGGCTCATTTTATATGATTGCATTTATATGAAAGTCAAGATAGGTAAATCTATAGAAATATTAAATAGAAAGGCTGCCTAGGACTGGGGGAGAAGAGAGTTTTGGGGAGAAGTGGGGATTGACTACTAATGGGTACAGGGTTTCTTTTTGGAGTGATTATGAAAATATTCTGAAGTTAATTACGGTGCTGGTTGCAAAACTGTGTATATATTAAACCACCACCAAACCGTACAGTTTAAATGGGTGAATTATATGGTGTTTGAATTATATCTCAATAAAGCTGTTACTAAAAATTTTAAGTGGTTGTGACTGATAATGTTTTAGATCAGTCATAGAAACAAAACAATTTTGGGAAAAATTATGGGAAAACAAATGTAAAATAAAGTTCTTCACAATTTAGGACTAAGAATTACTATCATAATTTGACAGAAATTAAAGTAAGCAAAATTATCATATATATATTCTAAAAGCTTTCAAATAAATACTTTAACCATATGGTCTTGATCCCTTTAAGATGTAAAAGAATTGAGAAAGGTCAAGGTAAAAACTAATGATGTATTCTTACATACCTCATAAATTAAGTAAACAAAAGCTCAGGGAAATTAATCTAAAAAAACCAAAAAGCTTTCCAAAACTCATCCCAAATTTGCCCAATCAAGTCACCAGTCTTTCCCTAACCATCTGCCTTAGGCTTTTTTTAATCTAAGAAGTTTGCTTAATGATCTAACCTGTTAGAGATTCAGCATATGATGAAAGGGAGCATGCAGAAAGTAAAACAATTATAGGAACAAAATACCTTTCCTTTTGTTAACTTGGACACAATATGCTTAGACAGAATTAAATGGCAATTTCTTAGGCAGTTCTCTAAGGTTTTCTTTCCTAAGCACTCTTAAGACTAGTATACCAATATAAATTTTATTTTCCTTTTAAGCTTTTTAAAATTTGCATATATAATTCGTGCTCATAATAATTCCAAATAGATTTGTGTGTATAAAATGTACAGTATACTCACTTAAAAATCTACATTCATAGCATTAAAATACTTAGGCTGTTTTCTATATAAACTACCTTATGAATAAAAATATGTTTCACTTAGATGACTATTTTGCAGATTACTAAGAGGTTGGTAAATTTAAAGAAAACATCTTAATGGAATTATTTTACTAAGGAGAATTACTTTGACATACTTTAAATTTTGATTTAAAAGAATCTTACCTAGCAATCAAATAGGTTTTTTAAGCAACAGGGTATAAAATAAACTATACCATAAACTTAAGCCCACAGTTCATCATAGATTAAAATTTATCAACCTTAAATTGACCATAAAATGAATGTATATACTAGGGAAAAAACATACACAGAAAGAGAAGTACTATGATCAACAAATTGTCTTTTAATAACACTATAAGTAAACATAATTTTATCAATACTAAATGATTCATCTATAAATTAAAATTAGTATTCCATATTATATCAGAAATTCTATTTGTCTACTTGTAGAAGTTACAATAAAAATATATTTGAAAATTAATAATCTAATATTTTTCTTAACACTTGCTAAAATTTTATTTGAGATACAATATTTAATGCATATTGACATTTATTCAAATCACTTTTTTAAAAATAAAAACAAGTTCTCTATTTTGAATTTTGTAGGGATCAATATCAGGGTATTTTGTGAAATGGTAACTTAGAATAAATTCAAAAGAAAGGTTTAAAAAAGAAAAGCACTAGGCTTCAAAATAAATCCTATCAATATTGGTGTCTGGGTTACATACAAATATAAATCAAAGCAGAAACTGGCAAAATAAAAGAATGATCTTGATACATATTATTCTAACACATAATGAGTTTCTACATTGAAGAAAGAATTATCAGCAAAACTAGATATCATTTTCTTATGCTGCTAGTAAGTATTTAATAGTCAAATTCAGTTTAATGCTTAATCCAGAGGCATACCACAAATATACAAGCCCTATTTTTGTCTATGTCATAAGACGTTACTTATGCTATTTTCCTCCTTCCAATTTTTTCATCAGTTTTGCAAATAGTTATATTACAAACTTTTTACCAGGCCAAATGGCCCTATGCTCCCTACCCCCACCCACAAATTTGCCTTCTTTTATTAGCCCCTGTAACATCAGAAGATCTTTTTAAACTGTAAATAAATCCTAACTAATTATAAGACTTATTCATAGCTGTTCTCAATGATATTATGAACTAATA